>NC_132894.1:15943432-16247265 GCF_030463535.1 Salminus brasiliensis | reverse complement strand
TGTATGTTTGTATATGTACCATAATGTACCACAAATATGATATATTTACCATGACATATTTAACATGATATATTTGCCTTGGAATTTTTGCCAGAAAAATGTATGCCAAAGAAATGACGATGTTTGTACATCAACCACACATATCCACAGCACACACCACACACCATAACTGAGTGTGTAGTGGCGAATGGCGTGTTATAAATTCCTAGGTTAGAAAACATAGCGAGGTTCAGGCTGGAGGAAGGTCCGGATGTGCAGACTTTGAGAGATAAGCTTATTTTGATAGTGGGGAAAGTTGGGAGTAAGAGCTGGGAAGACACTGAAAGGTTCTTTCATTCATCCTTTCATTTTCTTTATTTTCTTTTACCTTGTTTAAACGTTCTTATATTTAACATGATTTTTGTTTTGCACACCACAACAAATATTTCCCATTTTTGCAATATCTTACAATAGCGATAGTAGCTTTTATAATATAACTATAATATAATTCCCACCATTAATGGGAGGAGAGCCATTTGGTCAAAAGTGTAAAATCAATAAACAATAAATGACCGCTGGCTGATTTACATGATGTGATATGGTTCCTTTTTTTTTTTTCAAAACAGAGATCATGTACGCTGCTATGTCATGGAGGCTAAAATCACCCAGGGACAATGCATCAGAAGCAGCTGCACATGTATGATTCATAGCTCTAACATGAATGTCATTCGCCATAAATATAAACATATTTCCCCTGTGCACAATACTACAGCCTTGTGCATATAGTTTATTCGCAATTGTGCCTTGTGCAAATGTGCTCTATTTACCAACTGATGCCAGTGTTCCTGGACATTATTCAGTAATAACTCATCAAGGGTAACCATAATCCAATTCTTAGTCGGTGTGGATGAGATGCAACATTAACATCGAGAAATGCCCTGTGCACTGGAGGATTGTTTTCGTCTAACTAATAATGGCTAATATCACACACTACGACTTCATTATCTAGATATAGATTGCATATACATCTTACTGTACATACAAGTGGCCCCAAGCCACTGTCTGAAATGGGGTAAGATAAAGATAAATTGATAGGAGATGAGAATGTGTTACGTGCTGCTCCCCCAGCTCCACCGGCTACACAAATGAAATCCCAGAGCTGATGCTAGAGTTCTATAGGAGTCAGGCTTAGCCGTTCCTCCAGGTCTCTGATGACTTGAGCCGCAGGCCGTTTTAGCTTTTCTTCAGGCTGCTGGTACCAGGGGACTCGTCGCCCAGACTTTCCAGTTCCCGCACTCATTTTTCACCGGGCTTTTCGGGCCGCAGCTGGGGAGAGGTAGCACTCAGCCCAGCAAGACTGCCTTCTTAGAGTACAAGGTGTGTTTGAGTTGGCTCCCCTCAAGACTGCTCTGCGGGTTGGCATCGACCATACAAACGACAAACACATGCGCATGCACTCGATCACCACCACCAGCTTGCGTCCCTATGGAGAATGCCAGCGCTTCTGGGCTGTGTAGCACATTTACAGACACTAAGGCTTTTGATTTGAGAGTCAAATTTTAAGGTGTTTTCATGATGTAGTTTTGAGCATTGTAGCTGCTATCTTTATTTAAGGTTATGTCTTATTATGCTGGTACTGTGCCTCGTTTCAAGTGCTTGATATTTCCATTTTGGAAAGGCTCTAAAACAGCTGATGCTGTTACACAGATGCTCAGCAAAGCTTTGGCTACTGTCTGATGGTTCTGATGGTTTTCCTTTCAGTTGTAAAATTGCGTGTCAGTGGGGATCATCCGATAGGCCATGAGGCCATATATTTTAGACTAAAACAAAGTCAGGCTACTGCAGATGGACACTGCTCAAGCCCTAATGCCAATGATTTAATAGCATCCACTTTCAGGGCTCAGTGTAGGGGGCCTTTGAATTAAAAAAAAAAGTTTATTACCAGTATTGTCCTTGTCTTTCTGAAATAGAAGAGCTTGATGTGATATAAGCATTGATACATTTTCAAAACATAGAGTTCACTCTAATCTACATATGGAAATTAAGCTGCAAAAACAATCTGTTTGAAAGCATATCTGCCTTTTCATGCTAATGTTTTAAAGAGGTTTTCAGCCTGCACTGCTTTCTAAACAAGACACACAGGAAATAGGACTATTTCATACCTACAACTCTAATAGTTTAATAAACAAAGCTTTATTGAATAAAATTATCATCAGTTGTCAATTGTAAATATGACCGTCATTTGTCACATTTCCCGAAGATAAATAGCAGAGATAAACAGCAGGGAAGTCATAATATAAATGTTGGTGTTGCACATTTTAGATGCATTATGTATGTTTCCCTGCATTGATATCTACATTGAACTAAATAACTTTTCATTTACTTTCATTTATATCAAGTTTACCACACAATTTAGGTTAAACGTCTGTACAGTGCTGACAAAAGAATGTGCCCTATTCACAATTTCTTCCATTTTTGCCATATTTTCTTCTATATTTGTCACATGTATGTGTTTCAGACCATTCAGCTCATTTTAATATAAAATAAATAAAAACATAATAGCAAATGGAAATGATCATTCTATTACAATTATTAATAAGTGTGAAAAATGTATTGCCTCCTAAAGTTAACAACTGCTTGTGCCACTCTTGACAGTGACAACTTCAGATGTTTGCGGTGAGTTGTTAACATCACTGTGGCGGAATTATGACACACTCTTCCTTGAAAAATTGTTTTAATTCAGCTACATTGGACGAATTTCAATCAAAAACTGCCCTTTTAAGGTCTTGCTACGGAACTTTAAATTGGCCACTTAAATTGGCCACTCCAAAACCGTCATTTTGTTTCTTTAAGCAATTCAGAGGTGGACTTGCTTGTATGCTCTGGGAAATTGTCCTGCTGCATAACCCAGCTGCGCTTGAGCTTTAGGTGTGGAACTGACAGGCAGACATTCTCCTTTAGAGATTTTCTGATAGAGAGCAGAATTCATGGTTTCATCAATGAGTTGTCTGTGTCCTGCAGAAGCAAAGCAGCCCCAGATCATCACACCACAAGCACCATGTTTGACTGTTGGTGTGATGTTTTTTGGCAAATGAGAGACCTGAGGCCAGTGAGGCCTGCAAGTCTTCAGATAGATAGATAGATAGATAGATAGATAGATAGATAGACAGACAGACAGACAGACAGACAGACACTTTATTGATCCTGAAGGAAGTTTTGAGTACTTTTGTGACTTCCCGGAGGAGTCATTGGTGCACTCTTGGTGAAATTGTGGTAGGCTTGCCACTTCCAGTGTTACTGTTTGTGAATAATGGCTCTAACTGTGTTTTGCACAGCCTTAACAATTGCTTTGGAACCCTGTCTGGGCTGCTCGATTGTAATTGCTTTGTTTTACATCTGTATTTGAATCTGTTAAGAATGTGGCATTATGTGCTGCTGTTAGAGACCTAGTCTGCTTCACATTGCCAGACAGCGTCTATTTAATCCATATTTAGATTCAGCTGGTCTGGCAGTAATTATGCTTTGTAATCAGGGCTAGTAAAATTGAATCCATTTGGCAACTGAATTTGGTCAACTAGATGATTTAGTAGCTTCTTGACACAGGGGATATAGATCTTGAATAAACCTTTGTCTTTAATAAATGTGAAATTCCTTTAAAAGCTGCATTTTGTGTTTACTTATTGTTTTCATCTTAAATTCAAATGATTTGGGTGATCAAAAACATTGAAATGTGACATACATGCAAAAATAGAAGGAGTGGGAAGTTTTTAGACTTCTTAGTCAGGCATTCATATCAAGGAGCACATCAACTGTGGGGCATGCACACTGAGAAGAGCAGAAGTGAGAGCAGGGGGGTGGCACTGCTTCTGGGACGATAGGTGAGATGGAGTCATCTAACAGAGAGATGCTTTTTAAATGAACCTGCCAGCCCCTCAATGCCTTGCTCACCTTGGGAACCATCCGGCCAGGAAAAGCAGAATGGCTGTTGCTAGAAAGACGAGAGGAGCTGTCAGGACCTGGAGACAGGCTGCTGCAGGTGGTGGTGGGGGGATACCATGGCAGCCTGTGTAAAGTGTCAGACAGTAGGGAACGGCTGCAGGATCCCGACAGGTAGAGTGACACTAGCTGGGAGGAGGTAAAAGGTAGTTGAATTGTCTGGACGCTCTGCTAACACTGAGCTGAGGACCTGGCGACCGCCTCTGCACGGTAGATGTAACCTTGTTGCAACTCAATCATGCTAACACTACCTAACTGTCTGGCTGTCTTGTCATTGTGTTATTTTAAGTGCATTTGCTAAGTGCTCTCTGAATTGTCTTTGAAATGTCTAAAATTGAATACATTCCCACGCTCGAGATAAGAGCCCGTTCATTGGATACATTCATCACTGGATTCTTTGTACAGACACTTGTATGCGGGCACCCACCATAAACCAAAGACTCTAGACACTCATGACAAGGACTCTAAAATGTTGTGAATTACACAGTAAAAAAAAAAGCAATTCACATGTAATTACAGTCATTAATTAGCAGTTGTGTCCAGTATAGTACTGTTAATTTGCAGCGCTGGTACTGTAATTTACAACCACACAACATTCTTGTAACCTAAATATGTCAGGATATTACTGTACTTTTTAATTTACAGTTGAAATCATTTATTATTTCACATTTGATTTGAATGGAAATACAAAACGTTGTCATTCCAGAACAGTGATCTCCAACCCTACTTCTGGATGTTCACACAGACTTTGGATCCAACTCTATTCACCCTCAACTGATCCAATTAATAACTGCCTTTAGAAGTTCTTTATTGACTGAATGACTGTGTTAGGCTATGTTCAGACTGCAGGCAAATCAGATTTGAGATCTGGTGAGATGACTGTCCACACTGTTATTTATAAGTAATCAGATTTGCGTATCCAGACATGGGTTGATGTGGTACCAACAAAGGCGCCAGTAACATACTGTGGCACTGTTCTTTGATCCCTGCATTTCCGTCACTCAGTGTTTGACGTGGTCGTTGTTTGATGTGTTGTGAGTGATTCAAAACAACACGTGGAAATCCGATCTGAGCATCCAGAGCATCCAGACATTTGTACAAAGTATTTCGAACCACCTTTCCAGACTACCAAAAATCAATCTCAATACAATGTTTATACTCAAAAAATCAGATTTGGGCTGGCAGTCTGAAAATAGTCTTAGATTTAACTAAAACCTCCAGGAATTTAGCTGTATAGGAGGAGGGTGGAGGCCGTTGCCCTAAAGCTGTTGAAAATGAACAGATGCAGAAAGCACAGTGGTAAACTGAGTCCGCCATGGCAGACTCACAGGGTCAAATAAAGTTAAACTGTTGTCAGGCCGAGTCTTGGCGCAGCTAGTAGAAGAGCAGTGGGTGCGCCTGGTAGTTCCCTCCAACATCAGGCTGTACAAAACCAGTCTAAACACCTATCCTGACCTATCATAAAAGGTTTAGCATGGAAGCAGTTGTTAACCCAAGCTGGCCTTCCAGGTTTCAATGTAAATACCATGTTTAGTGTGAAAACAGCTCAACTAGGGGTTGCTTCTCAGATAGACTAAGCCCAGAACTATATTTTTCGCTGAATCTTCATTCAGAATGCTCTAAAGTCCTGGACTATGCTTAATCCATGTCTAGGAAACTAACCCTTAATGTATTTAAACGGATTTTTAGGGGAAGAACATATCTCTAGGTTGAAGAGTATATAAAACATGTGCTATGAACTGTAAATGAAGAAATAGAAGCATATTACCATATAGCACAACCCTACATCATCCCCTTGACATTCAATATACTTTAATAACAGCTAATTTCTATGAAGTCCAACCTTTTTAGCTTGCTTGAGACAAATGTGTCAGTCGGTTCTTTATAGAATTTACAGCATAGAGGCCATCATAAAATTCATTGTACATTATTGTCCAAAAAAGCTTGACAATAAGCTGAACTCTTTGCTTGCCTGTAATGTTGCCGCCGTGTACCACCACAGTGGATCTGAAATGAAGCAATCAAGATGTGATTAAATTAAAGACTTTCAGCTTTAGCAAAAATATTTCATCAACTGTTTAGAAATTACAGCCCTCTTTTGACTTAAAAATAAGTGGACAAGCTAAAATAATTATTATTGGGTTGCTTTGGTAGTATGTTTTGGATCATTATCCATATGTACTGTCAAGCACCATCCTATCAGTTTTACAGCATGTACCTCTATACACTTCAGATTCAATACAAATTCAATACAATACAATACAATACTCACAGTTAGCACTCACACATGCCCATGCCATAATATTGTCTACACTATGTTTGTCTTGATCTTGATCTTAATCTCCATACTTCAGTTAAGTTTGGTTTCATCTCTTCACTTTTTCCCAGACTGGGCATGTTTTATGTTTTACATCAGTCTAATCTAATCTTTTTGTTGTCAGTGTTCTCAGTGCTTTGCATCTTGAAGTATTCAATTCAATTCGAAATGTATTTATGCAGCGCCTTTGACAACAAATGTTGTCACAAAGCGCTTTACAGAGATCCAGGACCATGCCTCTTATGAGCAAGCACCACAATGAAGGTAGTAGCGACAGTGGCAAGAAAAAACCTCCTCATACTAAGAGGAAGAAACCTTGGTAGAAACCAAGACTCAGTCCGAGCCTTGGCAGAACCCATCTGCCTTAGGTCGACCCGCACAGCACAAACAAACAAACAAATAACAAAACACAAATAACTAGACAGATAGCTAATGAAGAGCTATAGCTAATGTAGGAACAGGTTATGAAGTATGAGTGTGAGATGCCATCTGTATTTACGTTCATAAAGGTGTCTCTTGGTTGTAGACTTTGTAAGCGTTTCATCTACCTCCTCGGATGTTCTTGACTTGAATAGATTTTTAGCATGACTAGGGATTGTGAAGGAGCCAAGGTTGTGTTATGTGTTTTTAGTTGTCTTCAGTGGTTTTCCAGATCTATCTAAACACAGCCGTAACATTAGTACCACCTGCCTAATATAGACTGGGTTCCCATTGTGATGTCACAACAGTTCTGTTGGTCTCAACAAGACCTTAGCAGCAGATCTATATGTTGTGGGGTGGGGCCTACATGGATCACAGAAATTGTCCTTACTTGGACCACTTTTTCTGTCTGTACTGTGTTGTGTTGTCTGTCCGCACTTGTGCACTTGTGTTTTGTATGCACTGTCTATGTTGCACCATGGTCCTGGAGGAACGTTGTTTCGTTTTACTGTGTACTCTGTATGTAGTTGAAATGACAATAAAACCCACTTGACCCACTTTTGGTAGGTACTGACCACTGCATACCATAAAATCCCTGCAAGAACTGCCTGATGTTTTGGAGATTCTGAACCAGTCGTCTAGCCATCACAATGTGACTCTTGTCAAAATCTCTCTAATCCTTATGCTTGCACGTTTTTCCTGGTTTTATCAAAACTTCAGGATCTGACTGTTCCCTTCAGGTCAAAAACCCTTAAATTCAATTCAATTCTTTTCAATTTTTTTATATAGCACTTTTTTATAACGACTGCTGTCAGAAAGCAGCTTTACAGAGATCTGGGTGCCAGCCTCTTTTGAGCAAGCCAGTGGCAACAGTGGCAAGGACAAACTCCATCAGATCAAGAAAGCTTAGGCAAAAAGCTTGAGCAAAAAGGTATGTTTTTAATCTAGATTTAAACACTGTGTGACAGAACAGCAAGGGTTGGGTTTTCTTTTAAGAGCATTGATTCTTTTAAAGCAAGGACCTGACAGAAGGCCATCATCCTGCAAATTCAGTAAACTTGATGGGTTGTAGGGTTTAAGAGGTTCCCCAATATACTGTGGGGCCAAACAGTTGAACGAAGTCAGTAGGAGTATTTGATAACCGATGCAGTATTTAATCCCAAAGACACAGAAAACCTTAATACACACTAAGGTGTATTATTCAGAAACTACAGGCACTTCTGTACAAACTAATGGGCTATTCATTAGTAATAGACTTAACACTTTCAGCCCTCGTGCGGGCCATGGGCTGTTTAAGGGGTTAACCGGTAACCATGTATATATTTATGTATGCATATTATGAATGCCATCAGCTCTGATATATCAGTGATGATATACTATACTAGCTATTGCTGGGACAGACCACATTTTAAAAATGAAAGTGCTGCTTAAACTCAGGAATTACATCAGAAATTATTGTGTTTGACTCTCAAAAATGACTCAACATGAAATAGAGGCAGTTTGAACAGGCGGTGACCGGAGCTTGACCAGAGCCCTTCTGTACTTTGGCAAAAAACACGGAGACACTTTTTCTGTCCAGAATAGTGGAGACTGCACTGAATTCATATTCAAAATGGAACGTGAATAACATTGTTGAGAGTCTGTCTCTGCTGCTGCTGCTGCTGCTGCCTCGGGAATTTTAGCTTGCCATTGTTGAAGTTACCCCTCATTTAGGTTTTTAATGTTTTAGTCTTTTAGTGCCTAAAAGGCCCTTCTGCTCATTCCAATTGTGTTACCATGAACTCATCAGTGGGATGGAGAAGAATTGGCTGGTAACGTTCTTTTCTGTAATATTAGGTCTGGCGTGATAAGAGATCACTAATTTCACTATAATTACTTGTGCAAATAGATAGCTTTTGACATATCTGACCAAGTAAAAGCTTTCTGAAGTGGACTTTAATTAAAGCATACAATGAAGACAGCTGGTGGACAGAAAATGCTGAAATTAGCAGTATATGTAGATTCTTTTTCTTGCGGACTTCATTAGATGCTTGTAAATCTTCTTCCTTGCAGTTAGTTTTCTATTACTCTATGCTTCCCTCTTGCCACTTTCTCTCTGCAGGTTCTTAAAGTTAGGAGAACAGAACTTGGTCCGCTAGTCAGGAAGCCTGCTCGTTAATACCTTAAAAACGTACTCTGCTGCTGAGGATGTGTCAAAGCTAACAGAGTAGATTTAATCACAGAAGACAAAGTGCCATGTTGATTCCTCAGTCTGAGGGAGGGTTAGCTGTGGTGATTCTCTCTGGCATCGTCCCGCCGTTGCTGTGTGAGGTGTGTGCAGCAGATGTGCCTCTGTCCCATTGGGACAGAAGGACTAAAACTAGAAAGCATGGATAAAGAGATGTGAAGTACAACCGGAGAAGCCCATATTTAGACATGAGGCAGTCTGCTGTTGAACTTTTTGCTTTTTATCAATATAATTTATAGACTTAATATAGAAGATGTTATTTATCTATCCATAGAATAATGTTAAATATAATGTGTTGTATTTTGCATCATACCACAATAATCCAATCATAGTGAAATTATGAAAAAGATTCAATACAACCATCTACAAAATGTTTTTTCACCAGTGTAAAAGACCGTTTTAGAGTGGCAGATAGTTATTTTGAGTTCTAGATGGAACCATTGCTTTTACTAAAGAATCCTTGAAGAATTCTTCCAGGTAAATCCAGGGGTTGTTTTTGAGTTTTTAGGAAATTCTCTGTTAAACATGTGAGAAATACCCACAGAATAAGATATTTAATTTCTGTAGTCACTGTCCCACCATATAATGGCAGCAGTCCTTCTATGTGCACCCGATTTTCTTGATCAGCATATGGTTGAAACATACACAGTTATTCCAGGAAAACATAGCACACACAGAGCCATAGAATTTGTAGAAATGTTGGTTGCTGCTCTCCCTTCTTTCAAAGAGTAAATTACTGGAAAATGTCCAGAAAATCATAATAAGACCTTTATTAAAGATAAAAATACTTGCTGCTACAAATATTGTTTTGTCTTCAAAGCTTGTCTGCTTAGCTGGTCACAGCTAAAATTTTGCTATACACAAGACCCAGACATTTTTATTGTGGTTAACCCCTGTGAATGATTACAAAAAACAAGGCTAACCAACAAGGCTACAAAGGCTAACCGCTTAAAATGCAAGATAGTCGTACCAATTCGTATTTGAAAAATTTAAAAATATATTTTTTAAATGTTATGTGGCTGTTGAGACATCCACATTTATGCTAGATATTAACAGTAGATACATTCTTACAGTAGATACAGTCTTAACAATAGATCTTACATTAAGCATGGCTGTGACGTGCCTCTCTGTCTCTCAATGTAAATAAAACTCTGAAAACATTCACCTACTTATTATTCATCTGTAAAGCAGTTTCAGCCAACAACTTTAAATAAAGGTCACATATTATCTATTAGTTTATTATTGAGAAACATGGGCAACCGATTGCAGGAGCATTTAACTGCATAACTAAATGCAAAATGATGGAAAGAGAGGGTAACAAAGAGAACAGGAGGTAATTCCAGCATATAATTTGTCCAATCTACTGCTCCATATGGACTTGGATGAAATTCAGCTGTTGTAAAACGAGTTTGCTGACATAACTAAAACAAGATTAAATTGGCTCAGGTGTCCTTAACCTATATTCCATTTTTATTGTAGAGAGTTTCATTTTTGAATTTCTTTGAATCTATAAAAATTGAAATCTGTCATAACCCTGTACAAACTCTGAAAAGATAAAATATGATGGCATATACAGACAGTATGTTCTCACATAGTCCTTTATTATTTATTTACATTATTTATTTTCGGTGATGTTTCTCATGAAAACCAGAATAAGTCACACTAATGGAGAAAAGCAGATTTAAGCAGCAGACGTAGTCATTTTTACTCAGAAATGCTGTTATCGCATCTTCACTACTTGTAAACTCTAAAAAGGCACTTGTGGATGTGTGCACTTAGCAGATAGGCTTATCCAGATGGGAAATGGGCCCTTGGAGCAATTTGGGTTAAATTCCTGCCTCAACGACAGAAAGGCCGTAGGATGTTATCGGGTGAGAACCATTACTTAGTTGCCTGTCTGAAGTTCTCAGACCACTGGTCATTATTATCTCTTCCTACTAATCCTGCTCTGTCACAGTTGTTCTCTGGATTACTTTTGACATGTGCTATACAGGCTACACAGGCCATAGTCGGTGGGTTTGCACTGTTAATACCTACCTTATTTGGAGTTTCTTTTACATCATTTACTTTGTGTGCACAAGTCATCCTCAGCTTTCATTATTCACAACCTTTTTCAGCCAGCAGTCGTCTCCCAGACAGGCTTAGTTAAGGACAGAGCCAGTCCATCTCACTCTCGTATTAACTACCTATTAATATGGGACAGGAGTGCTCTGGCAGACTTCCTCCCTTAATTGTCATTTATCGGTTCCTTTGTCAGGGCTACCCTGAAAAGGCTGAAACACAAAAGGTTTGATTGTGAATTTCACACTTGACTGTGCTTTTGCATTTTCCTACTAACTTTTAAAGCAATACTCCACCTGCCAAATGAAGTGAATGTGTAAGACACCTCAGGATGCTTTTACCATTTACTAAAAGAATAAAAGGCAGTCATACTGAGTTTTGCTCTCTGCTTTTTATTCTTCTGTTCTTATTTCTAACCTGCATATAGCAATGGGCCAATAGGACAGTATAATTGCCAAAAATGGTGAAGCTTCAAAGATGATAATCCCAGATTCGGAAGAGAGAGCTGATCTAATTGAACTGGAAGCATCACATCATTCACAAAATCGCATAATAAATAACATGCTTAATGTTGCGCTATTAGCATGCATGTTACATTTGGGTACATAGGGTAACTCATACCAAAAGCAGGTCACAAATGCATGTGATTTCAGTCACAATTTTTTTTTTTTTCAAAATTAGATATAAAAAACAAATAATGATTACCAAAGAATGCTGAGTCACACAATGGTATATTATTTAATATTTTATTAAGAATTTTCATTAAAGCTGCAGTCATTTTTCTTTTCAATTAAAAGCAGTAGTATCATATCATAAGAAATTGTATAATTTTTTCTCAGGAGTACTTGCATTGCCTGCACAACCCTGTTAGCGGTTAGAGCACCGGGATATCGATAACAGGGTTGTGGGTTCGATTCCCGGGCTCGGCAAGCTGCCACTGTTGGGCCCTTGAGCAAGGCCCTTTACCCTCTCTGCTCCCCGGGCGCTGGAGTTGGTTGCCCACCGCTCTGGGTGTGTGTCTGTACTCACTGCCCCTAACACGTGTGTGTGTGAGTGTGTGTTCACTACCAGATGGGTTAAATGCGGAGGACACATTTCGCTGTACACTGTACAGTGACAAATACGTGCACCTTTCACCTTTCAGCCTCTGAAAGAGGACCCGGCATCATTTGTTGGACTACAGGACTTGAGGAATCAGGTCGCTGTAGGGTTTGCACACTACACAACTGTTCAATGACAGCAGGTCACATATTACACGACCATTCCAGGAAATTACTGTCTGTGAGAAAGGGTTTTTGTTTTATTCCGAGAAACATGGATGTGAATGTCTGCAGAAGCACAAGGGGTTAAATTCGTTAAAACAAAACAAAAAAAAGAGAAAGGAATATGGGTGAAGGAGTGAGTTGGGATGCAAAGAGAGATAGAAGTAAATAAATAGAGTACATACATTTTTGCAGTGTAAATGTAGGTATTATGGTAGAGTGTCTACCAATGTGTTCTGATAGAAACTATATTACGCCCCTGCACCACACACATGTAGATGCATGATAAGACCCGATGCACTCACTGCCAGTCAGAACCTGGTCTTGATACTTTTATACACTACAGGATTTTGACTTGCCGACAAGTGCAGATATTTAGCATGCTAGATATTTTTTTTAACTCAGCGAGTAATCGGCAAGCCGGGCGAGTCCCACCTTTGAACAATTCACACATAGAGATCTAGAGGCGATTTTTGCGGCGATTGAGTCGAAACCTGATGGCAAGCGGAAAATCATAAAGTTGTGTGGTGTGAACTATACACTATACTATGGAAGGGCCAATGGCACTGATACAAGAACTACTGCGAACATGGATATGTTCGATATTAAATATGTAAGATATTTTTGTGTTTCTAGCTACTAAAGGTAGTCTGGCTATCATTGCTGTGGATTTTGTGTACCTGCGTTACAGTGTTTATAGTACTGTTGGATTAGCTATCTGTATAGAAACTGAACTAGTCACTATTCTCAGACAACTTCAGGTTCTATCCTTTCTGTTGTTTTGTAAACACAACCTATACAACCTCCTAATCAGATAAATAGACACCTGACTGAGAGAATGCTTTATATAGCTACTGGACTGGAAAGCTGTACTCCAGTTTTGTATTTATTGCTCAAGGATTATTTACATATTGTTGTACCTCAAAAAAAGCCTTCAGTCCCACTTGTCCTCATTTTTAGTTTTCTATGTTTGTAAGATGTGATTGCTCTTTACATTGTAAGAGTATATCATCATAAATGAACAAAACAATATACTCAAAACCACAGAATACAATTTAATAAGGTTACATTTACATTAACATTAAAAGTCAAGTGTTTTTACATTCATCTAAAAAAAAGTTACTATTGTGATTGTATGTTTTTCCTGTAGGTATCTGCATTTAAACAGTGATAAGAATGACACCTGTAGCTATATAATTCTCTCACCCTCTGAAGACATTTCCTTCTCCAAGTTTTGACTGAGCTTTGAATACTCCACTCTGAATGACTCAACCTACTCAATGAATGTAAACTTGCAATGATCAGATACATCTGCTCTAAAAGGAGGCCTCATCATGTTGCATGTTTAAAATTACCCCTTAACATTATAGGTGCAATTACACATTCTCACCAGAGAGGTCTCTAAATCCCCAAATTCCCAAAACTTATGGACCGTCCCTTTAAGTTGGTTCATGCTCAATATAGCATATATCTATTTCTAAGTTGCAGCAAATAATGTGAACAAGGGAAGATCTCTTTGGTGGCTGGGAAGGGACAATATAATGGTTATTTTGATCATTTAGCAAGAAAGTATTGTGGTTAGTCCTAGGTAGCACCTAAGCCTTATCATTTTTTGAGCTTGAAAGCAAGTTAAATGTTCCTCACATGTACATGATGTGTAGATGTTTAGAATATGGCCTCCTTATTTGTAGGTGAAGCAAACATTCACCCAGTGTTCTTCAGCCATTTTTGCAACGTTTTGTTAGTGTCAGTGAATAGCTTCCTGTATCTCATGGGAAGTGTACATTATTCTTCACCTTTCCAGTGCTGCATCATGCATCATGTGACCTAGCATCATGTGACCTAGCTAGTGTGTGGGAATCTACAAATAAAAGATAAATAAACATTAGGTCGTCTTGATGAGGTAGCTTAGAGGACCACTGCATCCTATCAGCCAGTGTAAGGAGCCATCACAGTTTAAAGCATCGAACAGACCAAACAACTAAAATGCCCTTTATATCTTCAAGCAAGACTCTGCGTGACTAGTGAAGTGGTGCAGTCCTTTCAGCCTGCCCCGTTCCCCATAACATGACGAGGTGTCATGGAGTAATTTTCCCTGACACTCTGGGGTTTAACTCAGTGTTTTGATGGCGGACTCTCCGACGTGGTCCTTTATCACCTGGCTAGCCCAACTGGCGTCTCATTGTATGAGAGCTGACACAGGCCTGTCTGACACGCATTGTAATGGAGGAGTAAAATTTGTCCGCAGATCGGAGGCTGTCTGGGCATCCCTCGCTCGCTTTCGCTCGTTTGTCCCAAGCGTGGCGAAGCCTCCCAGCTCATCCATCACTGCTGCTGATTAAAAAGCCTTCTGCTCCACTGTTGAAAAATTGAAAACTTAAAATCTCGACAAGATGACATGTGGGAGCTACCCTGCCACTTTTTTTTTTAGGACACATTTTTTCCCCATGTCTTTGCAGGCTTGACTTTGTCTTCTGCTTTATTTGGGAATCCCTTGACAATCAAGTTGTTTTTTTTCTGTATCGCCTCACTCATCAATATTTCTAGCAGCACCGCTTGTATTGATCAAAGGTTAATAACTCAAAACGATATGAGAGAAAATAGTTTCCTTTTGCACTTTAGCAGCAGACACATGCTGTGATGAATTATTCATGCTTGATGCATGTTCAGTCAATAACAGCCCGGTATGTGTTCTCCCTGTTTTCAAAATAAAAAATACAGATGTTGAAAAAAATGAAAAAAAATGGTGAATATCACCCTCTTGCATGGACTGATTTGACCATGATGAATACTCTCTGTCCAGCCACTGATTCGCCCCTCCATTTGGTACACTTCTTACTTATTGAAAAAGCCATTATAAAAGCCATTCGCAAACCTCAATGAGCTGATTATCTGCCAATGATTTAAAGTAGCCTAAAGGTACCAGGGAGTCTGGATCAGGCTGGAAGCAGATGTCCCAATAAAAAAACCCAGTTTTGGCCAGGTTTTTCAGAGCCTTTAAATATTGTAGGACTTTAAGCCTGGGTGGATTCAGTGCCTAGCCTTTTTCCAAAATAAAATCCATGCAATCACACTTTTGTTGTGCATTCTTATCAAAACAATACTGTTAAAATGCTGTGCATGACACCTTCTGAAACTGATGGAGTATAGAAAGAATATAGGATGACATTTCATCATTAAGGATAGGTAGCAGTACAAAAACTGCATAATAGTGTTAGCCATACACGTTTAGCTTGAGGGCCTCAACAGTTGTCTGCATATTAAGCTTATTCCTGTTGACAGCCAAGCTTCAGCCATGTTTACAACTATTTCACAGGAAACCTCACTTGGCCTTCATATTGTGCTTTTTTTTATCCTCTTCCTCCATTTTTTTCCCTACCCCAGTGTTATTTTCATTTTAACAGTGCACCACATATTTGTGTACCTTATACTTTGATGAGACTTAACGATCAGTGGGTTTTTTTTTCTACCCTTTATGGTGTATGAATAATTTCTGAGCATGGAAACTCTTTGAAGCGGGAAAATCGTCTTTTTCCTCATGCAGTGAATCTCTCGTTTTCTTTCCTCCATCTTCTTCTTTTTGTTAGTCTTTTTTGGCTGCGGACCCTGAAGTGTTTTTGAAGTCCTATAAAAAACAATTAGGAAAGAACTATATACATTCATAATTAAGTGAAATGGGGCTTAAATTGAACTTGTTAGAAGATGTATCCCAGTCTAAACTTGGACGTATTCTAGCTGTAAGGCATCTCAGGGAATACTTTAGTCATTAAAAATGAACTTAGCACAACAACCCAGCTGATTTGTCAATTGGTACCATTGCATGGCTATTTTTGATAACTTGTCGTAGTGTTTAATAACACTCTCTGCTGTTTACAGCTTTGTAGTTTGAATGCTTGCAAATGAAGCTTTTTTGTTGTAATGTTATTTGAATCTGATGCACCACACTTGCTCTATACTGTCATTCTGCAACAAGCATACTACTGGTCAACTGAACGGCTTGAACAGGTCGAACCCAGCAGTGACCAACTGTGACAAATTGTCCTTAAAAAGTTACACCTTGTCAAATTACATCATTAAAGTGAAAATAAGTTCTAACAAGATCCCAAAAGTACTTTAAACATGGCATATATTAGGTTTTATTTAGTGAAATTCAGCATTACATTGCACATTACAATAAGTAGCTGTGCACTCTCTGTACTATTTTTCACAAGGGAAATCAGCAGAATGTAATTTGATGAGGGGTATTTTAACATTGACATATGACTGAAAATTTGAATATATGAAAGATCAAAACCTGATAAAAACAGCTAACATACAGATAAAATAAAAACTAATCAGTAATGACAAAATGCAGATGCATAAAAAAGAAGGACCTATGAGACCTTGGAGCAGAGTGAGGGTTGAGCAAGTCCACATTAGAAAGGCACACCCCATTAAAAGCTTTAACAACAAATAAAAGAATCTGAAATTGGATCCTGTAATGAACAGGAAGTCCGTAGAGAAAGGCTAAAATGGGTAATGGGGTCTCTTTTTCTTTGGTGCTCATAAGCAGACTGGTAGTCGCATTGTATACTAATTGAAGGCAAGTCTTTTTTCCTTTTGATTATTTTTTGATTAGAGAGAGTTTATAAAAGCTGCCTTTGAAAACCAGAGTAGACTTGCTGGTAAAATCTGAGGTCAGAGTCTTAAAAAGAAACCAAGAATCCAACATGCAACTTTTCATATTGCAAGACTGTTCTGATTTAATAGGCTCAGTATGTTTTGGGAAAAGTCAAAAAAGTCAAAAAATCTGTTTTTTCTTTTGGCCACTGAGCTGTCAACATCCCCTGAGTGGTGCAACTGTCTAAGCGTTGCCCTTTTTTATTGGGCAATCCAAGAAAGCATAATTTGCCTTTCTCAATCTAAATGGGCAAGAATTTGGCAGTTCCAAGTGTGCTAAGCTGTCCAGTGATGTTGCATTTCTGACATTTCGAAAATAGACGGTGGCTGATTTTGTGTATCTCAGACTATGTTCTGGCTATCACCCTCCCACTCTTGCCTGTGCAACAATAAAAAGAAGCTAATTATAATCACTTTTACTCGTTTGTTTTATTTTTGAATGACAAAAAACTTCTGCACCATTAGTGGGTTTAGACAATAGGTGAGACTAGACAGGTGAAATCACATCATTGGCATTGTGATCTCTGGACAGTGACTGGATGAGGATTTCTGGTCTTAGTGTAACATGAGAGCAAACTAATGTGGTACATATGATTAGCAGCCCAAAGGGAGGTGTGTTTTTGTTGTTGTTGTTGTCTTATGATTTCTCAAATGGTGTCCAGGACTGCTGGGATCATCGGTTATGTTTATTAAACAGTTTTAAATTTTTTTTTTGCCCACAGTGTCTCTATCATCATCAGAGTAGGCAGCATTGGCACCAAAAACCCGGTCAGCAAAAGAACATCTTGCACTTGGTCGCTGTGTAGTCTGCATTTTCATTATTTGAGGTTTGCTTTGCTGTGATTGTCCTCCAAAGCTTTAGTGAAGCAGAACTTGTTTTGTGAAAAACAGCCATTTTTCTTCCAGATTTTGAGGTATTAGTACTGGCATGCTTTTTGGCAGCACAACGCACTCTCTGCGCCTGCAGACGGTGTGCACATCGCCTTTCCCGTCCTGTGACATGCTCAGAATTTGTCACTGGACCATATGTTTCACAGAAAACCATAAAGTGCATTTGATCCCTTTAATACCAGCCTCCTCTCTGAAGCAGGCGGCAGAAAGAGAAGTCTGATAGCAGTTCTGGCATCCAACCAAATTCTGTGCTCTCCCGGCTTTAAAGCATACAGCAGATGTTTCTGCAGGAGATTCTCGAAAACGCATGATATTTGCCAGTTGGTTTGTCGAGCTGGCCTTTAAATATCCATCCAGCACTGGTCCTGGGTGCCTAATTATTTGTTTGTTTTAGTTTTTATTGTCAGATTATAAGGCAATTACACAATAGCTGCAGACGTGAATGAGATTTGTTGCATAACAAGGCTGTTCTCTCATCAGCAGTATTTATGTAATGCCCCACTGGTGTGTTGTCTACCTGTAAGCACACCAGTTTTAAATGTGCTATAGCCACAAGTCGCTGTTGTATATGGATGTAATATAAAGTGTGGATTTCAATCGGACCAAACTAATTGAACGCCTGCTCTGTCAGAAAGTATATGCAGTACCTTAATTAGTGTTTAATAATAGAAGAAACATGCCTATACCAGGTGTAAAACTGTGGGCTTGTAAGTTAGGAAAACTTTATAATGGATAGCTTAATTAGTCCCTGCATCCACCAGATGCTTGTCATTAAATAATACACTCGACCACAGTTGCCTTATATCCTGTGTTTGTATTTCACATTCTTTGCAGCGTTCAATATAATTTAACTTTATGCCGTTTCACTTTTTGCAGTGGTGAATTGGCTACATGGCCTGTCAGTCAACCTGAAATGGCAGCTCCACTGCCTTGTTTTTGGATTGACTGAATTAAACAGTGGTTAAAACATTGGTAATGTGCTTTCTTTACCCACTAATTATCCAACTGCACAGATCACAGGGCCACTGCTCATTAGTGACAATTACCATGCAATGCCATAATACTTACAGCCTGGTGTAGCTCGAAGGAAGGCTAAAAGGAAATGTAAGTGGGCATCATTGCATTTTGTTTTAGTACAGTGAACATTTACAGCTGCCCTTAGGCCTGACTTGTTCTCAGTGTATAGATATTTCACAGCCAATTATGCAGGGAAACTTTCAGATAAGTAATATGAGTAAACATAGAATTCGCAGACTAGAGCACAGCACAGCAAGACTTTGACACTTTCTGACACTTTTGGCATTTTCAGGGGGTTTTAATCATTGTCGAATAGGCTAGTTTGTTAACGAGAGGTCATTTTGTTTCTTATGCAAGTAAATATTGCTACTTACACATTAACAAATGCTACCATTTACCATTAACTATTTACTCAGTGATGTTCAAATAATAAAAGCATTATAAATGCAGTTTCCTTAATGCTGTATAATAGAATGTCTTCATAAAAGTATGAACATGAAATATGTTAATATATATTATAACATCAAAATTAAATTTTAGAGGTCCTCTTTTTTAGTTATTATATATTTTTATAAAAAATAAGAGTGGTTCATTTGTTTAGCCTAAGAATTAGTTTGAGTGCTAAAAAGCCATTGAACTTGGTTTATTGAGCTTCAGTAAATCCTTAAAATAAAATATTTATTTATTTAAAGTATGCATTTGAGTTGAATAAAGCCAGTTCAATTCTGTGTTACTACTAGACTTAATAATTATTATTATTTTTATTAGATTGAACAGACCATTTTTTTACTGTGTATCAAGATATTAAATAAATGCTTAATCATTTTTAAATGTGACATTTTTCATTAAGCATTTATTTACAACATTTATGAATTGTAGCTTCATTTTTTTTAATGATCTGTACCTCCTTATCATGAACAGCTACAATGAAAGATTAGGTTTCAACAATTCTGTGCATAGTTGATACTAGGCATTACCATTGGGAATTGTTTTAGTCTAGCCTTAGCCTTAACCTGTCTAGGAAACTGGTTCCAAATGATGTATAAAACTGTGGCCGTAAAAATGTAATAAAGGTTAATTAATGTATTTATTAGGGTAAAATCTACAGACCTTCTTAAATAAAGAACTGAATGTATGGGAAGTTAGAGTATCAACTTGTTTACTATGTACTTAAACAGTAAATAAATATACATCTTTAAAACCAAACTTCTCTGAAAGCTTCTGCCTAGTAAAACTTCTGCTCAGAACAGTCAGACTCTCTCAGTAACTTGACTGGATTCCTTTTAATGGATTTTAATTCTGATGACACATCAGCAAATGCTAGCTGAAAAGCATCTGTCGTTTTTGTTGGTTGTTTAGGGAATTAAAGACTTTCTTTTCTGTTTTTTTGTCATTCTCAGTTAATTATAATTTCATGCAGGTTTTTCTTTTGATCAACTCCCACAAAGACAAATGCTTGCAGATATATTTTCTTCTTTCAGTCAGTGTGCTGAATTTTTTTTTTTTTATTTCTTTGGAGGACAATCGACAATATCAGATATCTGAAAATGAAAGGAAGCACACTTGGTTTTTAAGATGTTTTTCATTTGTCTTAGGAACCTGTTGAGAAACTAGCACCCCTTTTTTCCTTTTTTTTGTTCTACTTTTATTCAACATTCACCTAAAACTTAGTGCACTGTTGCTTTGGTGACAGTGTTACCTTGAGTTCACTGATTAGGGACACTTTGCGAAAGCCTAATTAATGTAATTTGTAGTCTTTCATCTTGGTGTGGCTCTGCTGAATGGTACAGATCCATCAGTAGACTAAATAGGCCACTTGCAAAATCAGAAGCCACAAAGACGGCTTTGATGTGTCTGTGTGTGAAGGGGGTTGTGTGTATGTGTGTGGAGGGGTGGGGGTGCGGTTAAAATACAGCCCATGCATTTCAATCGGGGGGAAAAAATGCATCAGAAAGATCCTGGCTTTACACCGTACTCTTTTCAGAAAGACGATCTTGGGAGTGCCTTTTGGGTCAGAGAAATCAGTTGCTTATCCGTTTACTTCTGTTGAATAACTTACTGTGACTAGTAAGAAGCATCTCTAGCCTAAGTGCGACTGTACCATAAAGTCTGTTATGCAGCTGAGCCCTATCTATGCAATGCTATATTCTTCAAATAAAAACACATAGAAAACACATAGAATGATCTGAAAGCGGCATTGTTGTGCTAAAAGACTTATTCATTCCATTCAGGGTGCTTGAATATGCACTCAAAAGTGCATATGTCCTTCAAATGCATTAGGACGGGATTGAATGCACTCTTCATATGCATTAGGCCGCGCTGAAGACAGCTTTCAAAAGATGCATTCTGTGCATGTACTTTTGTGCACAATTCCCATTCACACTCACCCAAGACAAATTAGAAAAGATGCCTTTCTGCATATTTGACTCTGTGCCATAGCAGAAGAAGCATTTGCACCAGGCAGATTACAATGTGGGGGATCGTGATGGTTTAGGTTTGTCGTTTGTTCTTTACTCCCAGCCAGTTCTGCTTCATACATTGAAACTATCCAGCTAGTCCAAAGTCCAATGCATAAAACATCCAGACATCAACACATCCAGCATCTACATGTCCAGACCCCTTCCTGCAGCTCATTCCACCATGCATTCAACAGAGCCATTCTAAGCAGTGACCCCAGAAAAAGATAATGCAGCAGGAGAGACAAGCCCCCTCAGCATACTTGAGCCCAGCTTAAGCCTGAGTCTGTCTGTTTCTACCCCCCCCCCCTCCAACCCCTCCTTCTCTGCCTCTATCTGCTGCTGAGTTAGTATTCAGCACTCTGTCAGCCAGGCTAAGCTTCTCCAAGGGAGCCCTCTGCTGTCAATAAGCGCCAGATGCTTTAATGAATGTTCCTTCTGCTCCCTTAACTCCTCTAATATACTCAAATATATTCTCCTGCAAAGCCCTGCAGTGCTCTGCCATGGTCTGGAAAGCCAGCAGTGTACACACATACACAATAACACACGGCCAAGTCAGCTGGAACCGGTAGGCAAGGAACCTTGAGAACTGAAGGAATTGTATAAAGATTCATTACGTTTAAATCTTAATAGGCTAGAATTGCTTTACAGACAATATACGACTGCTTCAGAATGTGACCATGCAGAAATGATGCATCCGGAATCATTTGTGCTCTGTTCTGTGATGGCTTTTGCAAATGTGGAGGTCTTTGTCATTTTTGTTGTTGATTTTATGTTGATTTTCATGTCTGCATGACATATGAAACCCCTGCTCACATTGATAAAGCAGCAGCAATAGACAACAAATGCATCTCCAAAATTGTTTGCCACCACAGCTGTAGACATGACAACAGACACGAGGAGATGAAGGCACGTTTAGGAACACATTTCAGTTCTGCAATTTCCTGCATTTCCATTCCAGTCAAGAAATCATTGTGTCTCTTTATATGTTCTGTCACTTGGCATAGTTACGATCTCGTGTTCCTATTGCCTATTCCAGGTCATGTGATTCCTGACACCTTCTCAAGAGAAAGAGCCTGAGAGCAGTTCCAAAAATAAGGCCATAAATAAGAAATTACAGGCTTATTCTGTGCAGCTGTGATGAATACGCTGGCTGATATTATTACTCACTCCGCTCAAATCAATGCTCAAATCTCCCTCTTTTATTGGTTCCCACAGTAGTCCTACTTACACTGCATGTGAATTAGTAAGTCACATAAAAATTGCAACTACATTAAACAAAGAAAAAAATAAGAAGATCTGTAGACCATACTCCCTTAATGGCACACTGTTTTTAGCAGCAGTGTTGGCAAGATCAAAGAAACAGAGTGGTAGGATTTCTTTATACCTTTGGGTTGATACTCTGTGAAAGGAGTGATTTATGTGTAAGACATTGGTCCTCAACCTTTTTGAGTTGTGCCTCTCCCCTGCAGTTGTAAGCTGGGACTTTACAGACACTACATTAGATTTCTTCACATTTTGCCACTGAAACATACTATATCAACCTTCTACACGCCTCCTGAAAGACTCCTGGGACACCCTACACCAGCCTTCTACACATGTACAACTTGAACTTGATGTCTCCAGAAACACACTTGTCCGACCTGCTACACATGTCTCCCAAAAGCCTCCTGAAACACACTACACCAACCTTCTACACATGTCTCCTGAAACCCTACCCTACACCAGCCCTTTATACATGTGTCCTGAAAGTCTTGTGAAACACATCGCACCAACCTTCTAGACATGTCTCCTGAAACATACTACTCCAACCTTCTACACATGTCTCCTTAAATAAGCTACTTCAACCTTCTACGAGTCTCCTTAACCGTACTACTCCAACCTTCTACACATGTCTCCTTAAATAAGCTACTCCAACCTTCTACACATCTCCTTAAATATGCTACTCCAAACTTCTACACGTCTCCTTAACCGTACTACTCCAATCTTCTACACGTCTCCTTAAATAAGCTACTCCAACCTTCTACACGTCTCCTTAAATAAGCTACTCCTACCTTCTACACATGTCTCCTTGAACCATACTACTCCAACCATCTATACATGTCTCCTGAAATAAGCTACTCCAACCTACTACACATGTCTCCTTAACCGTACTACTCCAACCATCTATACATGTCTCCTGAAATAAGCTACTCCAACCTTCTACACTTCTCCTTAAACACGCTACTCCAACCATCTATACATGTCTTGAAAGTTCTTCCTAAATTCAGCCATGTCACTCCACTGCTGCGTTCCCTTCACTGGGTTCCTGTAGCTGCCCGCGTCAGATTCAAAACCCTGACACTGGCCTACAAAGCCAAAAACGGACCAGCCTCTCCATACTTGATGGCAATGGTCAAAAGCCGATCCTCACCAAGAGCCCTTCGAGCTTTAAGTATGGCTCGGCTCGACCCACCATCCCTCCAACCTTCTGCACATGTCTCCTTAAACACGCTACTCCAACCTTCTACACATGTCTCCTTAAACCACATAAAAAACAGGGCCACGTATTGACTAAAGTAACTTTCAGAACTGCATGGAGCCTCTGTAAGCCCCAATAAACCTGTTCATGAAAAGTGTTCATGTTCACTGTTTGTTTTGACACTGCAGGTTCACACAGTGCTTTAACTGTGCTAGCTAAAAGTCCTGCAGAATTTCAACCCCAATCCTCACAGTGTGACTAAGTGTATAAATATTAATATTAATATCTTGCTGAATCAGAACGTGAACTAGTTTCACTGTTTGGGAAAAATCCTGCCCTTCCTTGAAATCATTCTGCTTCTGCTTCTGAGTTCGACCACCCCACCAGTGTATTTTGCTCTGAGAGACTTCTTTTTTCATTACAATGTCAATTGCAGACATCTGTTCCATATTGCTGACTATAACTTAGAAAGGTATTGTGGCACATCTAATAATTCTCTCCATCCACACATGAACACAAAATGTCAAATTGATGTCAACGAAGCAGCCTACTGGCAAAAACAGACCTAAATACAATCTAAAGTTAAATCACATTTTCTAACAACCAAAAAAATTTCCTCCAAAACTTTATCTCTTTCAGAAAGACGAGTGGTACGAGTGGATCAAACAGTGTTTAAACACCAACCAGAAATATCAAGCCAAAGGCATCCTGTGGACAGCGTCTAGCAGGACTAGAGGATGACCAATACAAACTGTGCCACAACAGATGCAAAAGCTCTGCAAGGTGGAGCCACTAAGTAGAAGGGGCCTAATAGTGTGGAGAGTGAGTGGGCACAGTGTTTAAACACACCAGCAGCACTGCTGTCTCTGGTCCACTCATTTCAGCACAACACACACTAACATCCCACCGCTTTGTCAGTGTCACTGCATGTGTTGATTAAAGAACAGGCTGAAAGGAGGCTAACAAAGCATGCAGAGAAACAGATGGACTACAGTCTGTAATTATAGAACGGCACAGTGCTCCTATGTGGTCAGTGTAGCCGATATAATGGGCTGAGTAGTAAGGATAACTTAATTTACTCTTTTTTTATTTATCCCTCGCAACTCACTGACGCCAGCTGAAAAGTACTGACACTTACTTTTAAATCCATAACATGTGTAAGAGGAGATTTTTTTATTATGATTAGATTTTCATGAAAAGTTACTGCTCTGTATACAGCCTTGCTTTGTAGAAAGAAAACTATTGAAAGCTTTCTGCCATGAAGAAAAACCTTGAATCTGTCAATACAACATGTAAAGCAGATGTTTAAATGTTTCAATATTTTATTAATACAACAAATAAAATAACAAAAATGTGTAGTGTAATAATGTGTAAAGTTATGTTTGAATAGTAAAGCAAGAAAAAGCTTTTTTTTTTCTTTTCAAAGATATGGGCTCCCATTCCACTGCCTGAGAAAGGTTCAGTTTTGTCAGGGGAGGTCAGAGTAGTCCAGCCTCAGGGCTGACAGGGTTGGCTAGGTTCAGCTCTCTGAGCCATGAGCCATACACACACACACACAGAGAGAGAGAGACACACACACATACACATTATACTGCCTCCCACACAAATCCCTCTGACCCAGGTGCAGAAAAGGGTCAGAAGTTCCACAGAAGTCTGGGGACATCAAATGGTCAAATAAATTGGGCTGCCTGTCTTCTTACACACACACTATATATCATGCAGAGCATATGTGTGTGCTGCATATGTGCATGAATGAATTAAACATCTTTAGTAGATCAGGGCCCAGGAATAGCCTGTAACAGATGTTGCTGTGCTGCAATGAAATGGATGTGATCAGCAGGTGCTGGAGTAGAGCCTTGGAACTGACCAACAGCATGAGCCTGGGCCCAAGGGACGGGGAGGGATCGATGAAGGGGCACAGCAAGGACAACTGGACCAAACCCTCCAAATGCCGCCAGTGTAGTACCTGTCTTACAGGAGAAAAATGTTAGACGGCTGCATTGACTTTGGACTGCACCAACACCAGCAGATGACATGGCATCCCAAACTATCACACCTTGGATTTTGTGCCTCTTCACTTTTTCTCCAGCCTCTAGAACCTTGATTTCCAAAATGCAACATTTACTTTCATCTGGAAACAGAGGACTTTGGACCACTGACCCATACAAACCTAGACATGTTTGTTAATTATTTCTTACTCATGGTGCTTTTAAGAAATGAGAAATTTGAGTGTCTAAAATTCAACTTCAACTTTGTTATATTTTAGTGTGGTTTGAGTTAAAAATCATTCACTGCACGCGAGCATGCTTTGATTACTGTGAAACAAGACCCGTCTTTAAACAAAAGTGAAATTCTAGTACAGTAAAGCCACAGTAATAACTCCAGTCTGGTGAAGATTTATTTTTGCTCAATAATGTGCTTTTATCATTTTAAAGGTCACAGAACTTAAACAGCGCTAGACATCCATTATTATGTTCTTTTCTTGTCTTTTATTGATTTAGATGACAGCAGAGGCCATCCTCCGTCTCAGCACTGATCCCGTCCTTCCATTTTACCCCTTGGACATAGCGCTGGACATTCAGAATAAACTCAAAGGTAACATAGCTGTCTAGTTCAACATGTTCTGCACCTCCCGTTTTATGTTCTGCTACAGTTGCATGTTTTATATGTTGTAGGGCTGTCAGTATTGATTACTGTAGTGATCCAGTAATTAAGCCACTGCTTTGCCAGTTGATTAATCAGAGAATTCCTATAATGTACAAATGTCTCAGCATTGTTTTCTTTGTGGTCACTTCATTATAAAGAGAAGCAACACAGAGCCCTGCCACAGCACTAGATATTTCACAAAACACACAAGTCACGTATCCCTGGTGAAGTGAATAGTGATTTCTGTCCATGTTTGTGTTTTCCCATATGTGGGTTGACCTCATTTTACCGCTGGCCAAAAATAAACATCACAAATATAAACATCTTGTTAAAATATCAGGATTTTCAGCAAGAATAATCGCACCAATCATTGATCATCACCAATTTGCAATTACATCATCTAATCATCGCCCGGGCCTAATTACTGCTGCAGTGCAATGTGCTGTATGCTGCTGGTTAAAAGGCTACACTAATTAAAATGATAAAAATTTGAGTATACAGCAGCTAGCAAGTGACATGTTTACCATGTGTGATTTAAAATAGTCTTTAAGACATAGCAAGCCTGGGAATTTAAGATATTAAAAAACAGAGGCTAATAATTATTATGACTTAAATGCACCATAACCATCTGTGTGTAGTTAACAAAAAAATTCCGGAATACATGAAATAAATTTTATGAAACGAGTGCATCTCAAAGAATTAGTATATTGTGGAAAAAAAGTTCTTTTTTGTTCATTTTTTCCTGTCTCTCAGACAGTTAGAATTTTTCAGCAAACCATTTGGTAGCAGTTTTGGCACTGTGGGCAGGTGTTAAGTCCTGCTGTGTAAGGAAATTGGCATCTCCGTAAAGCTTTTTAGCAGATGGAAGCATGCAGTGCTCTAAAATCTCCTGGTAGACGGCTGCATTGACTTTAGACTTGATAAAACACAATGCACCAACACCAGCAGATGACATGGCACCCCAAACCATTACAGAGTGTGGAAACTTCATACTGGACTTCAGATACCTTGGATTTTGTGCCTCTTTACTTTTTTGTCCAGCCTCTAGAACCTTGATTTCCAAACGAAATGCAACATTTACTTTCATCTGGAAAAGAGGACTTTGGACCACTGAGCAACAGTCCAGTTCTTTTTCTCTTTAGCCCAGGTTAGACTTCTGTAGCTTCTGTTGTTTCTGGTTCAGGAGTGGCTTGACATTGGGAATCTGGCAGTTTGTGCCAGATGTGGAGATGTCTGTATGTGATGGCACCAGCCTCAGTCCAAGGTCTTGAATCAACTTTTCTTAACAGTCTTCTCAAGGCTGTGGTCATCCTTTTCACATGTGCACCTTTTCCTACCACATTTTCCCCTTCCATACAACTTTCCATTAATATATTTTGATAAAGGACTGTACAGACAGCTTTTTCAGCAGTGACCTTCTGTGGCTTGTGGAGGGAGTTAAGTCAGCACTCTTTCCCATGACTGAGGTTGCGTTTGCTGAACTAGACCAAAAGGTACATCGTATTTATGATGTTTGAATAGTAATTTACTCAAAAATAAATTTCTGATTTTAATAAGTCATTAATATATGCCACTTTACTTGTAATTTTCTTTTTTCACTATATTCCAAATGTTAAAAATAATATGTGGCAAAGCACCTAAATAAGTGTGCCTGTCATGCTCCATTTCTTACTGTAAAGGTGAGCAGCTAACCAAAAAAATCACAGCTTAGACTTAGACTAGAGAAAAGCATTTTAATGCTTTTTAAACAGCCTTGATAAATATGTGTAAACTGTGTTTTTAAAATTCGGACACATTGTTCATGGCTATTATGCACCATTGCCTTGTGATTTCATCCAGAATGCAAAGCGTATGGAGAGTTTTATCATCAATACTTATGAATACGGCTCAGTTGCCATAGGGACTGGCCAGGGCCCAAAGCCCTGTGCATGCTCGGTGTCTTTGATGGTTGTGTAGGGTTATAGCTCACAGCAGCAGTATTTGCAAGCCACAGTAGTCCCTCTTGTCTCCCCAGGCAGATAAAATAGTGGGAGATCATGTGTTTGGGCGCTTATTGATTGCTCCATCACACCTTCTGAGGCGCTGCAATACAACTTCGTTTTCTGCATTTGTGAGATTCAAATGAGGGTATTTCTGTTAGCCAGCGCCATTCCAAACGAGCAGGATTATCAGACCAAATTGCCTTTTGCTCCCAGCCGTTTTAGCACAGGGAGTCTTAGATTAGCTTGAGCCAAAAAAGGCATAAAATAAAAGTGATGTGTACGTTAAATTGTAAGACAACTTCATCAAGAGAAACCCAAGGGTTCTAATGAGCTCTGGCCTGCCTTTCATTTGCGAATGCCCCTCTGCATTTTTAGAGACCTGACTGCCGGGGCTGAATTTCTGCTGCTTCCAATAACATTAAATTATTATGCAGAGGCCCTCAGGTATCCGTTACTGTCACCTCTCATTCTGTGGAGAGAGTAACAGAGAGTGAGTCTGTCGTTCTCCCTCGCAGACCGCCGCCATGTGTGCCTCTGACGTTAAATATTCATGCAGACATGGAGCAGGACAGGTGAGGAGCATAATTGCCACATAATCCTGTCTCATGAAGACAGCCTGCGAAGCTGTAAAACTGTACGGTATTAATATATCATCACCTCCCCTACACACAACACAAACATGCACACGCAGACATGCACGGATGCTACGGCAGCTGCTCAGCTCATACTAGTACAAGAGGCTAGTATTATGTAGTCGTGTAAAGCATGAGAAAGAATGCGTTGAAATTTTATTCATGGGAATCGGCATGAGAAGGTTTCTCAAAATAAAAATAACTTTTATTACGTCCTATGAATCATTCATTGGTTTAGTGGAAAACAATGTAAATTGTGTTTGAGTTAGTAAGGTTCTTAAATGTGAGGCTATGAAGCGTCTCTAAGGAGTTCTGTGGTGTGTTCTTCCAGTGTCTGCATGGGATTCCTCCCGCCTTCCAAAAACACACGAAAAGTAATTTGGCCATGCTAAATTTTCCCATTAGGTGTGAGTGAATGACTGTATGTGGTACACTGCCAGGCAGCCAGTAATTCCGGGTAGGCTCCAGACCCACAGTGACCCTCACCAGGAAGAAGTGGATAAGAAGATCGGTGGATGAATGGCTCAATTGTCCCTCACAGACTAAAAGATTGATTTGTAAAATAGATGAAACTAGTTTAAGACATGTCTTCTCACACTACAGTGGCAACTGTAGCTCTCAAGGGCACAATCCAAATAATGTCACACAGACCTTTGTCTTCCACCAGGTAAATTTGCCAGCATGCTGTGGCTATTCATTCAGCAGTGGCTACCGTTAATTTGCTGGAGTTTGACGTATGTGCTCTTTTCTGCTGTACACTGTCAAGTGTGGTCTGTCAAGTATCACCAGAGCTTACACTGTTAGTATTAGATGTGCGCTCAGCTTGCATGTGATATTGTATGCTGGATGCGCTCCGGTGATTACTAAACTCAGCCTGGCAGAAACTACACACAACCTCAGTACAGTCAAACGAGCTCCTCTGGCAAAGTATTGAAATAGAACTTCCAATTCAAGAGGCCCTTATTCACAGAATGCCCTCAGAGTCCGAATCCCTTGAAGGCTAGAGTGGCTAGAATTATTACTTTAGAGCAAGAGTCTGACCCAAAAATAAACAATTGTACAGTTTTCCAGTATATTTTTGTGCTGAAGTTAATGTAACTAGCAAGTAATGGAAGCTTACAGCCACCAGTTAGCATTTGCAAACTGCATGCTTACATCATCACACCCTTTCCTTTGTATTAGACTTGATGTAGTTTCTAGTATGATGTAAGGTGTCTAAAAATGCATAAAAACAAAAGACATTTTAAAACCTGAATTGTATCTGGTTTTTATACTCTGACAGTATAACATGGTGTCAGAAACCACATAGGCATGTGTATTTGAGATATAATAGTAACTGAATGAGGCATGTATGTCATTTAATTGTTCATATTGGATGCTTGTTTCTGTAGTTTCATGCTAAAACAATGAAACTCTACTATGTTTTCAAAAAATATTCAAGATTAGGCACACTTTACAGCACTATAGTAGATCTGAAGCACCAAATTTAACCCATCTGTGACAGTAAACACACACAAGGCAGTCCGGGGAGCAATTGGAGGTTGGGTGCCTTGCACAGGGGAACAGCAGTCGAGGGTTACCTTCTGTGACCTTAGGATCCCATACTTTTTTTTTAACATTTATGCTACAGCTGCCCCCAGTGGTGGCAGGCATCCATTGTTAGCTTACTACATTGTTGCTGCACTGTAATCCCTGATTACAAATACTTTAAAGTATTTTTGAGGCTTGAATTTGCTTAAAATGTCACATTTGTTCATCTGAACTAAACTTTACTTTGGATTGTTTCATTCACCTTTGGCCCTTGCAATTGATCCAAAACGTGGCGGTACAGGCTGTCGCCAATGTTTCTAAGTTCAGCCAAGTAACTCCTCTGCTGCGTTCTTTTCACTGGCTTCCTGTAGCTGATCAACCCCATCTGTACCAAGAGCCCTTAGAGCTTCAAGCACGGCTCGGCTCATCCCACTATCCCTTAAGATCCAGGAAGACAAGTATCTAGACATTTTTCTGTCCTGGCATTGAAGTGATGGGATGAACTTTCCATGGGTTTCCGAAGTCGCTTTCTGTCTTCAAATGCTGACTGATGACCCACCTCTTCCAAGAGGTGCAGTGTATGTTGAGTATTATGGCCTCCATACTGACTTTTGTATTCAGTAGTATACAAGCTAAAAGGTATCTTTTGAATTCTAGCCTATACAAACTAGCTAAAGGTATTTTCTGAGTAAACAGTGAAGCACTTTTGTAAATCGCTCTGGATAGTAAGGTTTAAGGCATATGCTACATGCCGTAAATGTAAATTCAAATTTGAGTAAAACCAGTTAAATTGCTTGTTATCATATGAACTATTTATTTAGGTTGAAGTGACTAAGCATAGTCATACCCCCATTGTATAAATGCTAAACTTCAGCAGACACCAGTCATGTCTTGGCTGACCGATTCCATTTGGGATGAAGGGTAAATCTGATTTTGTCAGAACCATCATTTGAAGATTGAGACCTGAATAATAAGGCTGCAGTTTAAGGAGTTTAATATACTCAAGAGTTATCTGCAATTTGCTGCAAAGGAATTGCCATGGGATGGTTGCTTAAAATCATTCCTAAATCATACAGCCCCTTGACGCTGCCATGAGTTACTTCACATCAATCCCTTTTTCATTATACGCCTAGCGGTCATGCTTCCGTGGCCGAGACTGAGGTGTCTATACTGCCTGATGCAGTGATTGAGATGGAATGAGTGCCTCGCTGAGCAAATGCTTTTAGCGTGCAACCTCAACCAGGTTGAATTAAATTCACTAGAGCTTTTGTTAAAAATAAATATGTGGGATGGGAAGCATGATAGATAAATAATTTCAGGCAGCTGGGCTTTCTCTATCTCCCCCTCACATCAGATATGACTGCTTGCTGCTTCAACTGATGAAACAGTACATGAAATAGTAGTATTTATGAGCAGATCAATGAACTGTGCACAATTAAGTCATACACACACGATGCTTGGTGTGTTTTAAATAGCAGCAGCAGCATGAGATCTTCAGCTAAAAAGACACGTTGTGTTTTTTCCTGTGTAGACTCTACATAAGCAATAATTTAAGGAGTATGTTTGTGATTTTACCCTTAGTTTGGGTTTCCATAAAATACTTGTAGCATGATTTCCTGTACTTAGAAAGGTGCCGACAACCATATGAGTCAGAATATAATTGTAATGGAATCCTGGTAGTTGCCTCAGAGTCTGAGACCCAGTTTGCACCTGGTCACTTAATGTGATTGCAAATCTGCTAATTGCACGGCGATTATTAAAACTGTACAGTGTTTCAGTTGTACTGGGAGGGTTTTGATTGTCTTAAGCATCTTGGGTTTGGTTGAGACGGAGGCCCTAACTGCTATAATGTGGCTCAGATGCACCTCATTCCCCCTCCTGAAGATTGTATAAATAGAGTCTTTCTTGCAACTCCGCTCCCAGTTTTTTTATCACCACTGTCATAAATTCAAATCACATGAGCTCCCCCTCATGGACAGCTTTTCACAGGCATTTGTTGACAAGTAAGTTAAAAGAAGTATATGAACTGCTTAGGGAAAGTAATACAAGAGGTCTTGTATAGCATTGTATAGTAAACACCACTGTGGTAAAACCTTCTCACACTACAGTGGCAACTGTAGCTCTCGAGGGCACAATCCAAATAATGTCATACAGACCTTTGTCTTCCACCAGGTAAATTTGCCAGCATGCTGTGGCTATTCATTCAGCAGTGGCTACCGTTAATTTGCTGGAGTTTGACGTATGTGCTCTTTTCTGCTGTACACTGTCAAGTGTGGTCTGTCAAGTATCACCAGAGCTTACACTGTTAGTATTAGATGTGCGCTCAGCTTGCATGTGATATTGTATGCTGGATGCGCTCCGGTGATTACTAAACTCAGCCTGGCAGAAACTACACACAACCTCAGTACAGTCAAACGAGCTCCTCTGGCAAAGTATTGAAATAGAACTTCCAATTCAAGAGGCCCTTATTCACAGAATGCCCTCAGAGTCCGAATCCCTTGAAGGCTAGAGTGGCTAGAATTATTACTTTAGAGCAAGAGTCTGACCCAAAAATAAACAATTGTACAGTTTTCCAGTATATTTTTGTGCTGAAGTTAATGTAACTAGCAAGTAATGGAAGCTTACAGCCACCAGTTAGCATTTGCAAACTGCATGCTTACATCATCACACCCTTTCCTTAAACCATAGTTGTATTAGACTTGATGTAGTTTCTAGTATGATGTAAGGTGTCTAAAAATGCATAAAAACAAAAGACATTTTAAAACCTGAATTGTATCTGGTTTTTATACTCTGACAGTATAACATGGTGTCAGAAACCACATAGGCATGTGTATTTGAGATATAATAGTAACTGAATGAGGCATGTATGTCATTTAATTGTTCATATTGGATGCTTGTTTCTGTAGTTTCATGCTAAAACAATGAAACTCTACTATGTTTTCAAAAAATATTCAAGATTAGGCACACTTTACAGCACTACAGTAGAACTGAAGCACCACATTTAACCCATCTGTGACAGTAAACACACACAAGGCAGTCCGGGGAGCAATTGGAGGTTGGGTGCCTTGCACAGGGGAACAGCAGTCGAGGGTTACCTTCTGTGACCTTAGGATCCCATACTTTTCTTTAACCTTTATGCTACAGCTGCCCCCAGTGGTGGCAGGCATCCATTGTTAGCTTACTATGGCTACTTGAATCTGCTAATTGCACGGCGATTATTAAAACTGTGCAGTGTTTCAGTTGTACTGGGAGTGTTTTGATTGTCTTAAGCATCTTGGGTTTGGTTGAGACGGAGGCCCTAACTGCTATAATGTGGCTCAGATGCACCTCATTCCCCCTCCTGAAGATTGTATAAATAGAGTCTTTCTTGCAACTCCGCTCCCAGTTTTTTTATCACCACTGTCATAAATTCAAATCACATGAGCTCCCCCTCATGGACAGCTTTTCACAGGCATTTGTTGACAAGCAAGTTAAAAGAAGTATATGAACTGCTTAGGGAAAGTAATACAAGAGGTCTTGTATAGCATTGTATAGTAAACACCACTGTGGTAAAACCTTAATTCATTCACACCTTAATTAATTCATAATAAATCTGTCCTGGTAAATCTACAAAGCTGAACATATAGAAACGTGTATTATTATTATTATATTTTAATAGATCATTATTTTTTTATTATTATTATTATTCTGTGAATACTTTCACCCCATTGTGTGTTTATGGGCTGCCCCTTTAAAAACATACTGCCTCTTGTGTAGTCACATGACTCCACTCCATCCAGTTTGTGACATGGAAGATTGAGCAACTCGAGCAGTCTTTATAATCATTCACTTCATTCTTCAGTTCATCGTGATATTGATTTGGAGTAATAATGCCCAGCACTACTGCACTATCATGTGGACAGATACCTACACCTGGATCATGTCTTACAGTGTTTTAAGGTTATAAATGGATATGCAACTCACTGCTTATTATACAAATGTTTGTATAATAAGCAAATTCAGCAATTTTTTATGAGGATGTAAGGCCCTTATTAATGAGACATAGAAACAACTGTACCCATGTATGCAAGCTTCGCTGTGTTCACTGCATATATAACTTGCAACTTGAATTCCCTTCTATATGTCTATTATTAGTATTATTTACCTCTACTAAAACAACACTAGACTGTCCAACTGTCTTTAACAACAGTTCTGAAACACCAAGTCCTTACAGTGGGATTTGTATCTTATGGAAAATATTTGCATATAATAATAGGTCCAGGTGAAAACCTTTATACTGAGAGGCTTTTATACATTCATTATGTGTATCTTGTGAAGTCTGGAATACAGTGAGTTATAACTGATGCTTTTCCCCTCTACTTTTTTAAGTATTGACACCAGGTTGTTCAATCTGGTTGTGTAACTGACGCTTGTATGCAGAGTTTTGACCAGTATCGAATTTCTTGCCATTGTAACGCAGGGGTTTTTCATGCACCCTACAAATCTCATGATGATACAAATACACTAGTTACCCTCAGACAGTGGAATACCATAACAACCACCTAGCAGCACTTTATCAACCACCTGGGATACTACAGCAACCCTTTGAGCAACACCATAACAATCAATTAGCAGCATCCTTGCCACAGTATTTGTGTGTGTGTGTCTGTGTGTATATGTGTGAGTGTGGGTAGGCATGCATGTGCATTCATGTTAATAAGTATGACTCAGGAACATTTAGGTAGAGGCACCAGATATGTGGGATATGTATAGCTGTGTGATCTGTATGATCTGTATGAGTCTTTTTAAACAGGTGTTTAAGATTTGTTTTTAATAGATGCTGAGAATATTTCCATTGCTATGATTCTATTCATATTTTTTTCCTTTGATTGATGGTAATATTTTTCTTTGATTTCCAGTTTGTCAGAATAGTTCACTTTACACCATGGCAATCACCTGAGATAGCACAGCAACCCCTTTTAGCAGCACCATAGCAACCACCTAGAATATCATAGAAACACTCTAGCAGCACTATAGCAGCCACCTGGGATAGCATAGGAATCACCTAGGAAACACTGTAGCAATCACTTAACAACACCATAGCAAACGCCTTGGATAACACAGCAACAACCTATCAACCACTTAGCAACACCATGACAACCAGCTAGCAACAGCTGGGATACCATTGCAATCACTTTGCAGCAGTTGTTCCTTTGGAATTCCCTTGCACCACCGTAGCAATTACTGAACACCACCATAGCAACCACTTAGCAACACCATAGCCACCAGCTATCAACAGAATTTGAAACCATTTGGAAAAGCAACAGCCTGTTAGTGGGATCTCCTTTTATTTGTACAACCATTTTAAGTGTCCTTGAGGAAATGCACTTTTCTAGCTTTTATTTATTTATAGGTTTAATTGTTCGTTGCTGTATTTTCCAAAGCAGTGCTTTTATTCTCAGACTTTTAGACCTGCTGCAGCCAATTTACAGATGCTGGCAGAGCTGTAGGTAACTTCGGCCACAAGTCTTTTAAGCCAATGGGGTTTCAGAGTGGTAATTGAGGTGTCCGTATTGTTACGGAAACATGCGCTTCATGTTTTGTACACCCCAGAGGAAAAACACTGACCCAGGAAAAAACTAAACCAAAAGGCTGGACTGTTCCTTTAGGCAGGGAAATGTGCAGGACATGGTGTGCATGGAGAACCACTGCTGCATGTGAATACGAAAGCACAGGTGTGCGCCAAGATGCAAAGGTACCCAGCAAGATGGACCTTTCGCAGTACCTTTGCAGAATGAAAGGATATTTGCACACTCAGTTCTTCTAACGCTGCTTTAAATAAAGCTTACATTTGCATGTACATGCATGCCCCTTTTTTTCCTTTTTTATTTTCGCTTGCAGCTGCATAGGCTGTCACTGCTTTGTCTTTCTGCATCTCTCTTTTCTCCCTCATGTCCTTGGTGGAGGTCTTTCGCACATTTTGCTTTGCAGCGGGCCCATGTGTGATGTGTTAAGTTTCGTCTTCCATTTGTTAAAGCTAAAGCTCTGCTGGGCTCATGCCAGCACCACTGTCCCTCCACGTCCCTCTATGTCAGAATGGGTGATAGATTACAGCAGTCCTTCCACATATTTCATAAGCACCGCTCTCCCTGAAGAGAGGGACATGGAAGTTTGTGGATGGGAACGGCTTCTCTCTGCTATATTTATCCTCGCTTTCTTTCTCTCCACCGAAGAGTCATACCGAGTACATATTCTCCAGCGGCTGGCAGTCATGCTGCTCACTGTGCCCAGGCCTCGCCGGCATATCTCTCTCGCTCTCCCTCTCTCTGTCTCTCTCTCTTTCTCTCTCGCGCGCACACTCACACTTTCAGATGCACATACACACACACACACACATAGCAGAACCACCCACCATAGAGCACAGTGTCTGACAGTAGCCAAGGTTAATTACATTCAAGCAGAACAGAACCTGAAATTTCTGGCTACTGAAAAACAACCAAACCAACTGTGTATTTGCACTAAAGAGCCAGCCTAATGCCAGCAACGCCATTATTATACTCCAGTTCACTGACACTGCCGAAGCGAATGAGCTGCATGGATTGGTGCAGTCAGTAAAAATTAATATTTGGATGTCTTTGTGTCCTCAAATAGCCAGCCTGCTGCACTCTAGCAATTCATTTGTTGATATTTTGCACAAACAACATTTTTTCATTAATTTCAGTTACAATGCAGTTTTTGTATTTGTCGTACATGACACTCATTAGTGTATAATATAGTTAGAAATGACAAACACACAGTTAGCTGAGACAAAGATGGAATTAATTGTCGACTTTGTTTCTCTGTTTGTTTGCAGATACATTTAATCATTCCGACCGAAGGCTAATCTCTCGAGCAGAAGATTAGGAGCTGTTGGTTTCTGCCTTCTCATTTTGCTTTGCAGCCTGTGTACATTTGTATTCCTGGTTCTCCGGGTTAACAAGGCTAAAACGCAAGCATCTATAATTACCGTTGGTTAGTTAGTTAGTCGGTTTTGAGGTTTGTGAAGGTGAGCTGATCCTTTGTCATTGTTTGGGTGCCTAGAGAGAAGTGGTGAATAAGCATTAGCCAGTGCGGTTTGGAGAGCCGACTGTTTCACTTAGTTGGGTCGACTTTTTTGGGGGGCTACACTTATGCTGTCAAAGCGCTTGACAGTAACAGCAAGTGAAGTGCAGTGCTGAGGGGCGTGCCGGAGAGCCTAATAGCCGAGCAGATGGGGAGAAATTGGATAAAAGGCTGGCTTGAATCACTGGTGGGAGTGGTCATAAGCAGCCAGGACGCTTATGCTTTTTATGCTTGTTATGCTTGTTATGCTTTTTAGCACATTTCTTCTGTTAATTACAGTTTTATCATCACATTAGCAGAGCAGCTGGAACGTGTAATAGTAGCAATATAGAGACAATAAGAAACATACACTTCTAGTTCTTAGATGTATTCACAGATTTTCAGTGATGTTAAAGCTTAAGCTTGTTTTATGGTGGATTCTGTGATATGTTACTAATCATTGCTCTGTTGTAGAAGCCTGTGTTTGTTTTTCTTTTTGTTTTTTTGTTTTTTCTTTCAGTTTCTTGACTTAGTGTCTCAAGAATTTGCTGATGTTCCGGGATCTATTCTTTCATCTATCCATGCTGCGCATCGTGTGCCACTGGGTGCCATACAACCCAAAGCATAATAGTTGTTATTTTCATCAAATGCTGTATTCTATTGTTGTTGTTTCCACATAAAGTATTGCGATACCTGCTTATGTATTGTTTCTTCTGAAATCAATCTTCTTAAAAATAGTTTATCCTGCTGTTGTTAAAGAATTAAACAAGGATTTGATTGTATTCAGCAGCAAGAGCATTATTGAGGTCATTCCCAACTCCCCAACTCATCCCAAATGTTTTGAATGGAGCACCACCCTTCCAGAGAACACAGTTCCACTGCTCCACAGATCAATGCTGGAGGGCTTTATAGCCCTATAGACCATGCCAAGCATAAGGTATGGTGCCAATAGGTTCATGCGTAGCTGTCCCATTCTATTGGCAGTACTTTTCAATGGGAACTGTGCTGTGTGTATGCATTTGTACTGTATCAGCAATTTTGGCTAAATTTCCTTCGTAATCAATAAAGTATCTATCTATCTATCTATCTATCTATCTATCTATCTATCTATCTATTTATCTGTCAGTTTATCTATCTATCTATCTATCTATCTATCTATCTATCTATCTATCTATCTGTCTGTCTGTCTGTCTGTCTGTCTGCGTAGCTGTCCCATTCTATTGGCAGTACTTTTCAATGGGAACTGTGCTGTGTGTATGCATTTGTACTGTATCAGCAATTTTGGCTAAATTTCCTTCGTAATCAATAAAGTATCTATCTATCTATCTATCTATCTATCTATCTATCTATCTGTCTGTCTATCTATCTATCTATCTATCTGTCTGTCTATCTATCTAGCACTTTCGTAAATCGCTCTGGATAAGAGTGTCTGCTAAATGTCTTAAATGTGAATGAATATTCTAAGTGGAAAACAGTTTATATTTTGATGTTTTATATGTTTTTATATGTTTCATATATATATATAAACCTTTTTGGTGCTTACTTGTTACAGGACCAATCTACCAAGAGAATATCATGCAAAGAACCATTTAACAAGACAAAGATCTATGCATTCAGTTTTGTTTTCATTATGATTCAATATAAAACCATTGCCTTTACTTAAGAACACACAGAGAACCTTTTTTAATGGACCTGTAGTGGCAAAACATCATCCAGCACTGGAAGACAACACGGTATACTGCAGTGACTGTTTCCCACCTCTCTTTCTTTTACAGATAACCCTTTAAGCAGACCTGATCTCCTGGCCGCTGCAGCCTCTTTGAGAGACAATTCTAGCTTCTTCCAGTCTGAGATCATGCGCCCAGCCAACGACCCCAAAGAGCGAGACCCTTCCCATGTGCGCATGCTGAACGACGTGCTACGAGACCTAGAGAAAAGCTTTCTTGTTCCAAGCCCTCCTCTGGGCTTTTCACGGTAAGCTCTAGCCAGCGAGTACGTGCTGATAACATTCAGTAACGGACTCCCACTGATTGTTACTTACACTGAAATTTACTTCGGTATTACACAGTTTCTGTACCTGTGTGTTCGCACCATGCCAGTCCTCCACGCTCTGTATAATGTATAAAGGCACATAAGTTTCAAAGAGAACGGTAGAAAGAAAGCGTGGGAGAAATGTCTGATACTCTTAGATGTAGTTAGATAATCAATAATTGACTGACTGAACTGTCCAATACCTGAATAAAATGTGTTATTTTTTAAGAGAGGAGATGTAATGGTGGTGCGCTTTAAATGAATCAATATGGCACTGAAGGATTTTGATGGGCACGTAGTCATGCAGTAGTTCAGCACAGAGGCTTCAACACTTTTTGTATGTTCACGTTTACTTCAATCTACTGAAAGCTTTCAAATAGTCACTTCTTTGTTTGATCATAATGTGACAACCATGTCATTCATCCATCATCTGCCCACTCTGCTGAGCTTAAGTTTTGATTATTTACAACTTCTTGGACTTTAATTACATTTTGGGCTTTCTTTCTTCTTCTTCTTCTTCTTCTTCTTCTGAAATTTCTTGCTCACTATGACGGCTGACAAGGGCTCTTTCTAACTTCATGTTGTTAAATTGCCACAACTAATTCTCAACTCAGACAGGATCTTTCAAGTTCTTGTTAGAAAATGAATGATGACATTACTTCCCTGTGGTCTATTGTGGGTGACTACTCAAGGCTGCAGAGACAGAGATGCCAATTTGCATTTCTGTCAAATGTATTCACTCCAGACAAGACTGTCAGTGAGAGAGCCTTGCCTTGAATATTTCATTTTCTCTCTTTTCCACTTACTCTCAGGTTTGCATTCTTATTTTCGCTTTCATCTGAAGATAGTGGATTTTTTTCTCAGAGTAAAATGAGCTAGATTTTTTTTGTCCTCTTTGACTTCTATGCTTTCAAAACACATTTATATGGCAGCCAGCATTATTTAACAGTCATTATTCAATCAATACATGTATGTATGATTTTTGTCCACTCATGACTTTGTAACACTGAGGTTCACCTTATAACTTATAAATGTCTCAGTGTTCACAGTGAATATGTACACATCAGATTATCATATTCTATAACTGTCCACTGCTTTAGTTATGTAGTAGATCGGCACTGCCGTAATAAGAAACAAAGTTTGAAATTAAAGAAATAAAGTTTTAAAAAATAAATACAATTTCCAAAATTATGACTTTACAGAAGATTACAAAAGGTTCTAAGCAATGCTCTGGCAGTTGGCATTTTAAATCATGTTAATTGGTAATAATAATAATAATAAAATATGTAGCTTCTTTCTGTTATGTTAATAAGTGTGGAAACATCTTAAACTGTGGTCACATCGAATGTAAGTCAAATGTCCTGGAAAGAACATTGAGTGGACCTCGAATTGAAAAAGGAATTCTCATAGTAGTTCATTTAGTTTCATGCTGATTTTATCTAGTTGAACTAGAACCCATGAACACAGCCAACATGTTATCACTTGTCACTTGCAGTTGCAAAAAAAACTAACTAGTCAGCTAGCTAGCAATAGCCAAATTCACAGGTTTCCTTCAAAACCCAATCACATTAAATTACCTCAGCTCATTTATGTTCCACCCCAGCAAAGAAAATAACGGCACAAATTTACATAATATGTCCAAATATTTGTGGACACCCATTCTAATGTATATATTCAGCTACTTTAGGTGGCACCTATATGACACAGATGTACAAATGCACATTTGGCTTGTCTATCTCTGAAGACAAGTATGGCCAATAGAATAGGACTCTCTAAAGCAGATGAACATGAATCTACTGGCACCATGCCTAATGCCAGGCGTGGACTAGAGGGGTATAAAGGTGATGGATGGTTGGTGTCCCATTCAATACTTTTGGAATTATTTGGGGAGTTGGGGATGAGGTGGGGTGGTGATCATCAAGCAATGCTCCAAAATTAGTGGACAGTAGAGACTCCAACAAAAGCAGGATGTGCCTTTTTTAATACCCTTGATTTCAGAAGAAACTGGGAATGAGCAGGTATCCCAAAACTTTTGCCCATAAACATAAATACAGTAAATTGTCATTTGAATTGGTGTTGTCAGTGAAAGATTGATGTGTTAGAAAAATACAGTAAGAACACCACTTGTCAGACTTCAGTTCAGTTCCACCAGCAGCTTACCTGATTCACTTTAATGAGGGGCTGATTGGGTAAGCTAGCTTGGTTTGATTGGTTGCTAACTGTAAATCCTGGGTTTCCTGAAGACTTTTAGAAATAGGTAAGCTGACACACTCACACAATGTACTGTGCATTTGTATTTATTCTGATGCTAATGTTATTTTTAAACAAATAATTGCTAACTGGCCAGATAAAGAGCTTTACATATAATTTCCTCAGATGCCTAAGACGTTTGCACAGTACTGTATAAATTCCATGCATAAGCTGGCTTTGTTACACCAAAGCACAGCTTATGTCTCATGTCAGGGCCTGCACATACACACTCTATACATAATCTTCATTGTGATGCCCATAAAAGAACAACGACAGAGGGATTTCAACTTACTGAAACACTAACTGCACGCACTTGTCTTTTATTAGCTAGAATTAGTCTAGTCTAGTAGTCTAGTACTGTATACACTCACTTGAAACATACACTGTACATTTAGTTTGTTTTATTTTGAGCTTGAGCCTGAATTCTCATATTTGCTGTTTGTGTGTAGTGTTTTTGACCTAGTTCTCCAAATATTAGATAATGTGTCTGGCCTTGTTTGTTCCTTATTAAAGTTCTTCTGGTCCTAGACATCACATACGATATATACACTGTGTTGTTTTTCCAGGTGCAGATTAAAACTGTATGTAATTGCAGTCGATAATAAATGGAATGTTATTGTGTTTGAACCGTGCACCTGAACTGCTTAGATTAGCTCAGTTATCCCAGATGGCAGGGGCTAGAGGTAGTGAATGAGAGATTAGTTTTTCTGTCTGTAGTTACCCCCTAATCCAGGATAGGCTTGTTCTGTGTCTGGGGAATTGCTCCACAATGTTTAATGCCAGAAGTGGAGAAGGTCAAGTACATAAGTGCTCACTTAAAAGGAAAAATAGATCTCTCAAGTTCCACCATAGATCTATATGCAGTTGTTTACTTGCCGTACTGTAGAATATTAGTGCATTTCCATTTGAGAGTAGCTTATTTAAAGTAACTATGAAGGATCAGAATTATACATACAGGGTCTAAAAAGCACACCTAATATTTGATTAAATGTTCCCTAACAAATTGCACCTTGACCAGACGCAGATTTTGTATTTATTTGTTTTGGCTGAATGGAGTTCAAGTAATTTGGTTGGCTTTTCAGTACAGACCCCACTTTTAAGCTCAGTCCATATATTTGAGGTCAGTACTTTGGGAAGGCCATTCCAAAGGCCATTGCCAGCATTATTCATTTTACAACCGTAATTATTATCTATTTTAAGCATATCTATCTGATGGTTAGAGTTTATACAGAAGCATTCTAATGTAGTCACCTTTCTTCAGTATTCCATCCACTTAAATAAAAAACCAACCTCAGAATATGATACTACAGTGTTCTTGATGTTGAATGCCTCACATGTACCCCTCCAAACATATTTATCTTATCTGACCATAAAACTATCCTCCAGAAGCTCTTTTTGTCTATATTGTCAGCTACAAACTTAGGTCAGGCTGAAAGGTCTCAATTTTGGAAAAGGCAGACTCTTGGTTTATGGTGATGGGAAATTTGTTTGACTGTAGGCAGTGACAATGGTGTTTCAGCAGCTTGTGCCTTGGTGGTTCTTTGGTTGGTTCTGACCATCCAAGCTATGTTCCTCTCAGCTGAGGCTGACCGTTTGGGTCTTGGCTCCAAGAGACACCCGTGGCTTGTGAAAATCTAAATTCGTCCTTCTCAAATATGCACTGAGCTCCTTGGACTGACTTTGCAGTTGGTCAAACCAACCCTTTTTATGTAAGTATAGAAAAGCTACTACCTGTAGTCAGTCATGACTAAACTTTCAGCATCACAGAATTAGTCTGAGTATGTAAGTTCTCAGTATGTGTACACTTATCCTACTGCAGATAGAACAACCCAATTATGTCCATGATGAAAAAAAAATAAAATTACTTCTAATAATTGCTATTATTTGCTTTATTCATTTATTCATTGTCATTTTGGTAGCTTTTTTGGCTTCCTTCTTGATGCCGTGTAGCCTTCTGAATTGCCATATATGACTTAACAATAGAATCAGGTTCATTTGGTTGGATACATTGATTACAAACTTTTAAACAGTGAATATAAACTTTGAAATGGTGTTGTATCTCAAGCACATATAAATAATGTGGACATTAATAAATGTTCACTTGGCTGAGAGGAGGTAATGACATAGTGGCACTGCTAGCCTGGAAATTTTAAAGTACTTACACCAATAAGCACTTCTTAACCTTGTCATTGACAAATGTAGCAAGCTGGCTTGGAAAATCTAGGAGGGTAATTGCCTCGGAACGCTTGGAATGCTAATACACAATCAAGCAGTAAACATGCGCTCAGCTTTCTAGGAATAGAACCGTGTGTCTTTCATTGCAGCAACTCTTCTCTGAGCTCCGCAGTGCTCAGCCGTGTCCTTAGGTAGATCCACACAGCCAGTGGGGATTACAGATGTGGATTTGAGGTTGACTGATAGGGGAGTGCAGCTGGAGTTACAATGGAGCTTGATGTTTTAGTAATGTGGCATCAATTGTGTATGAATGCTGCACATTGCACAGAGTCACCTCAGATCATCTCTCCTGTTTGTGTTCCTAAATCACAACTCAATCTTCTGACTGAAGACCTACTTCACACCTCTGACCTACTTGAACCACAACACTCGCACTGTGGGTTTTGTTTTGGCGCCCAGTGACATTAGACGCTACATTAATCTGAGTTAAAACCAAGCACCCACTATTGTCACAGTGGCATGCAGGAGCTAATCAGAAGCTAATCACATTTTTGTGGAGTGGTCTTGATTAAATTAGCACAGGGCGAAATAAATAAATAAAGGCATAAAGCTGCTAGATATTTCTGTTTGTGTACGGACAGAACTACCAATTAGTCTCATCTCGTTGACCTCTGCATTTTTCCAGTGTGGTTTGTGCACATCTTAGCCAGCTTGTTAATCAGTTAAATGCATTGGGTTGGTGCTGCATAATACACTAGGCTAGAGACGGTGGAGGGGAATAGAGTTTTCAGTTGCTTGCAGATGGCATACGTTTCTTTGGCAAGTTGTTCCACATTTGTTTACAAGCAAACAGTGTCTTGGTACATGCACATACATGCAAGTGTTTTGTGCTAGTCACACATTTGAAATACACCATTTCTCACAGCTGACACAACCTGGAACGCACTTCTGCATTTAGACTGCCGTCAACTTTTCGAAAGTAGCATGCAGAATATCATAGACAGCATCTCTATAGACTGCTTCTTAAAAATATGGACTTTTAGGCCTTAGCAGATTAAAGCACGGCCATTATGATCAGAGGATCGCTGGTTCGAATCCCATTCTAGCCACCGTCAGCCAAGGCCCAGAGAAAGCACAATTGGCCTTGCTCTCTTTAAGGTGGGTAGATGGTGTTCTCTCCCCATATCGCTTCGCTGCAGTGCTGGCCGTCACCGGCGTCTTTGGGTGCTGGTGCGTCGAAGCCGGGTATGCGGTGCTTCCCTCCAGGTGCGTTGGTTGCCTGGTGGTTTTGCATCACTGTAGTTCGAAAAATGAGCAGCTTGACTCTGCACGCGCCGGAGGGGATGTGTGTTGGTCTGTCCAACAATGGGGAGGTATGTACGGGTTGGGTAATTGGTGGTCCAAATTGGGGAGGAAATGGGTAAAAAAATCTGATAATAAATAAATAAATAAATAAATAAAACTCCTTAATAATTCTGCAATTAATATTAGTTGGTGTTTTGCATGCTCAGAATGAAATAGAGCCTAATAGACATTCACACTTAGCTTAATTGTGTAACTGTAATATTTTTCTCTGCATGGCTGAGTTAGTTGTAATGCATTGTTACAGCTATAAGACCATGAGAGAAATCCATATATCCTGATAGTTCTGACATTGGTTTACTTTGAATTATTGAATTCTAGGTGCACTTAGACCAAATAGTGTTGGTCAGTTGGTCATAGGGTCAAAGGTCAGTTGGTCAGAGGGTTTTTTAAAGACTTTAAATTGTCTAGCAATTATTTGATGGGCTTCAGGCTGTAAAGCATTACATGAATTGTGTTTATATCCATTCACCAGACTTTTAAAGTGACCATTACAACTTTTTCCACCACCTGTTACAATTAACCTCACCTATGGGGTAAGATGTAATGTTTGCAGGCACTTTGTTTCCTGCTGAATTGCAGTACATGTATCTGATACTATCTGGTGAGGATTGTGATTTCATTGTGTACCACTAATGACAACTCCTCCAGTGAAGCAGCAGTCTGACATAAACACACAACCACCAGAGTCCTGGGGAAAGTTCTGCTACTGTAGTAATGTTTACCCTATCATGCTGTGGACAAACACAGGGGTTGGATTCGATTTGTGACTACTCTGTTGGAGAACTCTTTCTCTATTAAAAAAATAAATAATCATAAAAAAAATCTTACCAGGGATTGCTGAGATCAATATCTACCAGATTTCCTGGAGATTTCTCAATAAAGGGGCTTCGGTTACAGCCTGTGCTAACATGCTGTGCCTAGAATGCATTATCATAACACGGAGGCAGAGACGGATGGCGAGGGAATGAAGTCGAATCGCTGCAGCTCGTGTTGGACCAGTTTTCTTCACCTGGGATTTGAAGGAGGGAGAGTTAATTGTATGATTTTTATATAAAGTCCAGAGTGTCAAGGTCACAGTCCCACACGAAACCTAACTCTAACCTGTTTACAAATAAAGAATGGCCTCATTTATTCTGCTTAGCTGTGTGCAGCCAGTTAAAACAGCGAAGCTCCAAAAATCAATGTGTGGACCTGTAAGCGTGAAGAAATGGCCCAAAGCTTCTTATTTTTGCCCTATAAAAGTTCAAATAATAGCTCCACAGCTTCAAGCTTCAACCACACATGAATCCTCCAAGGTTGAGGAAGACACTCTGCCATTGATTTTCTTAGGATTTTCTGTGGACGACTCTATGTGTGTGTGTGTGTGTGCTCATCTTCTCCAGAAGGTTGTGAGTTCAAAAGTGTACTTTTTCTTCCAGTAATAAGAGTGATCATATCCTCCTGAAAAAAGTCCTTTGACACAGCAGAACTGTTATTTCATGTTTCTCCCAGACTCTATATGTGTGACTGCACCTTAACAAGGAATGCTTCAGTGTTGATCTGTGATAAATATCTTCCATTTAGTAACAATGATGCATCTCTCCAGCATACTGTAGCACATGTCACTGTGCTTTTTTATTATAGAGTATAGAATATATTCCTTTAAATTCATACAAAACATTGATTGGCTTGACCCTTTCATTCACAGGAATATTCTCTATGGGCTGAATAAACGAACATCAGGCTTTGCCATCCTGAAGGCTGCCCAGGAAGAACCTCAGCGAAGCAATGTGAACCGGTCATTATCCCAGGTGTCCAGCTCCATCAGCTCTGCGGAGAAGCTCATTCACAGTGGACTTGAACTCTTTGAGAATGACCCTGAAGACAGCTCCCGTTGAACCAGCTGAAACAAAGCACCTCACTAAAGCACTGTACTGCAACTGAAAACTCTTCAGGCTTGAACAGCACAACTGTTTTTATTTTCATTGTTGTTAACTTGATAATAGAGTGTGTAGCACATGGTCTAGAGACCCTAGAGAAATGCAGGGTGGACTCAAGAACATATGGATTATATTAGAACTCCCGAAGGCGTTGGGCGTCCAAATTTATATCTCAGCTGTAAGATTAATGGCAGAGATGGGGAAAGTCAAACTGTATAACCTGCGGAGGATGGTAGACATGGTCCCAGAGGGCAGAAGGACATAAAAGAGCACCAGCACAAACTGTGAGGATGATGTAGACTAGAGTTAGTGTAGTTTTCTGTCTAAATCGGGATGGGTCTCAAGGCTGGCAGCGCTCAATAAATTATAATCTACTCTCACATTCTACTCACATTTGTTAGTTCCCTAGAGAACCTTTCAATGCATGGTTCTTTAAAGAATTTTAGATAAACTAGTGTGAGGAACTGTTTTAAAGGTTGAAGAATTTCCACATAATGTAAAAGTTCAGTACCACAGACTGAATTGTTTGAAACTAGTGTATGAATGGTCATTAATTAGGTCCCAAAGAGTTTAAACATTATTAAGTAGGCACAATGGGCAACAGTGAAAATGAATAAAAAGACAACAGTGATCTGCCGCTTGCTAAAGAGAGAGACCAAATTCATATTTCCTTGTCTTAGCATGATTACTAACATGTTACTCAACTATGTTTTGTTTTATATATATATATATATATATATATATATATATATATATATATATATATATATATATATATATAATTTCTTTTTGGAAGTTGTAAGTGTTAACTTACATGAATTGTAACTCATTAATCAATAGACATCAAACCAAGCAGGAAAACCTAAACTCTGTAATTTGGTAATGTGAAAATCTGGAATTTAAGATTTGGTTTAAGATTAGAACCACAGCTACCAAGGATGGTTGGACAGCTGCTAACATCCGAAAGTGGGTGAGTAGTAAGCCAAACTATGCCACACCGGGGTGAGTAGTAAGCCAAACTATGCTGTCCTAAATAAGATGCTTTTCAACCTCTGGGATAGACACAATAGTACCTTTGTGTCTGGTGCACACCACCATCAATAGCTGGCAGCACTACATCAATACCTGTGACAATCATGCGAGAGATGGCAGGTAAAAGACTGAAAATGTCCAGATGAATAACACTGCTGAGACCTTATCTAGACCTAATATAGGCAAAAATCTCATTTCTGATGAAGCTGACAAGTACAGTGTTGACTGGTGGAGAACACTAAGTAGGGCAAACTTGCAAGATCTAGGGCTTAACAGTATAGATGAATATGGGCTCTCTGTTTGGCAAATGATTGATTACTCACAGTTGCCCATTGTGTTTATGTCATAAGTGGTTGTTTATTATTTATTATTATAGGTGTTTATTATCTATTTATTAAGCAAACCATTCATAAATGCTTAATACAAGTAGTCTAGTTGTAAAGTGGTAGCTAGTCCTAGAAACCTACATAGCCAATTAAAGGTTTATTTCCTAGAAACAGACATTCAAGTTAACAACCTTTATTTTTAGAAGTGTGTGTGTGTTCTGAAGTAGTTTGTCTTCTTCAAGTCTGAGAATTTGAGCTCAGGAAAGGTCAACGAAGAATTCATATGCATTTTCTGATTAGCGAGATTCATAGCAAGCACGTAGACATAAATAACAAAAGAAGCGGCAACAGTCCGATACATTGGGCAGAATGCTCTGGCTCAGCATCTTTATTCTTGCTGTGCTTTACAATCAGTCATGGTACAGCACGGCTTCATAACACGGGCAAGATTGATGACTGTGTGTGAGCTTAAGAAATACTAGTACAGTTCTGCCTGACTTGAAAGAAAATACCAGCGCTGTAACACATTCCCAAGAGAGACGCGTTTCAGAGGCTTGTGGAATGAAGAGAAACGGTACAAATCAAAGGGGTTAAACATTGTCTCTTCTTCTGCTCTTTGATAGATCGAATTACAAATTCTATGTTGATCTTGTGAAAATGGTGTTATTTTTTGTGCTCTATAATCCTCTGAGGAACCTGCCTAGGCTTGAGCACATGTTTGAAACAAAGCTTGTATGTATGGGCAGGCAATACGCAAGCATCAGATATCTTTCCTGGAGGCATTTGCTTCTTGATGCTTAAGCTAAAGTCCTGTCATAAACAAGTTAATTGCTACTTTGAAGTGATGCGTGTGTTAGTTTGCACGTTAAAGAGGACTGATTCTTTTTGATGCTGTTTACACCTTGTATCAACATAACTTTATGGTGATCAGACCTCGCTCAGAATTTCACTATGAAAAACTAGGTTTTAGATTGGGTTACGATTCGGAGGTGTTCAGAGAGACTTTACCACGTCTCGACGAAGTTTAAATGAAATGTTTTTCTAAATCTGCGCTCAGTAATGTAAGTGCTGCACTTTTCCGCAAATGAATGTCCATTGAATGTCCAGCATTGTATGGCATATGGTTTACCCTACTTCTCTGTCATGTTTAGACCCCATCCACATGTATCTGTTTTTTGCGTTTGTTTGTTTTTTTTTACCCAATTTTAATCCCACGTTTTAGATAGCCAGTTACTGCCCCTTTCACATATAATGCTCCCGATACATGTGCGACCAGCCGGGGCTGGGCTCTTATAGAAATGCCGCTGATGCCACTGGGTTCCCAGCTCTGATGTATCGTCTAGCAGACGCTCATGTCAGCCAGCATACATTGATGTGATGTTGGGAGAGATAACCTACCCAGTTTAGTTTGTGCTTTCTCAGACTCTGGCTGTTGATGGTGGGCAGCATGATATTCTCAGGCATGGGGCAGCGCCTGAGTCCGCTAGACAACTCAGGGCCATGTCCGGATATTTTTTTAAACATAGCTTTTTATCTGCATTTTGGCTTCCGCCCACACACAGACAGAATTTTAGGTTACACTTTTTCATTTTTACTTTTTCATCACACCCTGACATCCTGTGTTCACATTTGGAAAAAGCTACAAAACAGTCCCATTTCTCTGTCTGATCAGGAGCATGAAGGTGATAGAGACAGATAGAGTCGATACAGCAACATAAAAACCCCTAGACACATGTGCTTCTATTTATGTGTATTTATGTCTGTTTTGGACATTACACTGCTTCTTGGTGAATTTCACATCAAACCTTTTGAAGTGTTGGCATCCCCTGCTGGGCTGGCATGCTGACCTGAGTGTTTTAGAGACATTTTTGTGTTCTTTTGTTGGCAGTGAGATTTTTAGAAATATTGCTAGAGACGGTAAGAAGATCCTTTTTTTTTTTTAAATCATATGGGTACATGTGGTCGGAGTCTTAGATATCCCATATTCGGTAGTGGTGATGCAGAAACCACAGCAGCTGCAAGACTTTCTTTACAGCTTTCTTTACTTCTTTGTTTTTATAGGATAACAAATTATATACTGGCAGTGATAGATCACAAACCATGTATTGTATGTATCTCCTGGAGGTAAAACAGAAATAGCATATGTGTATTCTTTGTGCAAATCAGAACATGTGTGGTGTAATGCGTGTTAGTGCAAAATGTTAACTGGAATTTAACCAAAGCTTGTCCAGATAGGAATTGGATACAAAACACATTTAAGGTGTAAACAAACTCTTTGTTTGCTCAATTTAAAGGTTGGAATATGGTTGTGTTTGATATTCTTTTTTATTGTTTTTCTAGAATTTGCACTATTGCTGTGCTTGGGTGACATTTGAGGAGGATCTCTAGGTTCAGAAATTGTGGCTGTAGACTAACCTGCTTCTGTCTTGATACTTGACTTGCCTTTTTAAGGATGATAAACAGGCCAATTAGGAAAAATCAATTCAGGGAATCCAGTTGGACTACAAGCTTTAAATTATTAACGTGCCTTCAATCGTGTCTGATGTGCTTTTAGAGCCAGATCTTGTAAACAATGTTGTACACTTGTATATTTCATGCACATACACAGGTTTTTTTGCTGTGGAAATGTAAGCGCCAAGAAAAGAAAAGTGCATTTAACTGTGTTTGTATTTAGTTTCAATTCAATTTGAATTTAATATTTAAAGAAGTCAATCTGTAGCATCATCAAATTAGTGAATACTTGGATATTTCCCATCTGGATATCAGCACCATCAGCAGAGTGCCTGATGAGATCTCTGCATGTCATTTAAGTGAAGGCAAACAAACAGAAAGAATAAATAAACAGTCATAATAGCTAGTCTAGACTAGACATACTAATAAATCATTCATATCGGTGCAGTAACGATGAATTGTCTTCTCTATTGTACTGTAAACCTAATGCAGTTCATCTTTCAACCTTTTAGAAGAAATATGAATTTGCTCATAAGAGTTCGTCCATTGCAACAGCATCTGGCAAACCCTTCTAACTGCTGTATGTAATAAACTATCATCAACTTGCACTAATGTGGACTGAACTGACAGCTTGTTCTGTTGCCTTTGCCACCCCACCTCCCCCAACCTTTCATGTAAATACATTTGAATGCAAATAATGAAAGCAAAATGTGTTCCTGTTAGCCGGTTATTGAACTGAGCGTTGTCAATGTTGTTTTAGAGTCATTCAGATCCTTTTATCTTTATTAAACTGTACAGTATTTATGTAAAGTTCTGTTATGGCATAATTGAAACCCCATTTTTAATTTGACATTGTTTAAACTGTAAAAGTGCTCGAAATCAATCGCTTTGCATGCTGTTGATACAGCAATAGTAATGGCCTATTTCCACACAAAATGGATTGATACACAAAGTTCCTTGCACTGTTTTGATAATGTAATCCCATGATATGTGAGCAAATGTTGTTGAACCAGCAAGTGCACCGAAACAGCGGTTTCTGTAGGGCTACAGGAGCTGTCAAATACTTAATGCATCCAGTTTGAGTGCCAGTCCCACAATCATTCTTTTTAGTGTGCTTGCTGTCAACTTGGTGGTCTCAGTGTTGCACCTCAGTGAATTTTAGATAATAAACAGAGAGGACACTTTTTAAGCCAGGCAGGGTCAAATAGGAAGCTTCATTCTTTTCTGGTGGTGTTGGCTCATAAAAAAAGCAGAATAACACATGAGTGGGCTTTTTTAATTTCCTTGGGACACAATTCAGCATGTCTTATTTTTCTACCCTTACTACTCTGAACTGATTCTGAAGCAATAAATACTGATAATGCCAAAAGAAAAATGTATGTTCTGTTTTTGTTGCAATGTCCGGTTCATCCTATAAGTTTAACTAATGAAGGATTAATGACTAATGATATTTTCCTTATTTATGACCTACTGAACCACTGTGGATCCTTGTAAGGAAACTTTCCATCGTCTTAATCTATTGCTTAATGGCATAATTGATCTTGCTCGCATAATAATGACTTGTTGATGCTGGATAATTCACGAGAGGATTATTTTTTTTTATTCCATCTGACAACACTGTACGCCTTTAATCCTCAGCTTTAATGCCTGAAAAGGTCCCTTGCTTTTCTTAATAATGCACAAGGGAGGACATCAAAACTTTAATGGGAACCAGTAAAGATTTCGACGTCGACACTGTTCACTTGGGCAGCTTCATTAAAATCGGGATTAAAAGTTCACCCTTTATGATTCGCTGTATTAGAGCAGCGTTTAACGCGCTCAGAAAATGGAACAAATTAGTTTTGAAAAATGGAAAAACTGAGGTTTGAAGACACTCCTGGGAAAAAAGCTTTAAAAAGAAGCTAGACTTTAACGCGTAGATTAATACTAAGTTAGTAAGTTTAATGCTTTATTCCACTTTGAAATAATAATAATAATAATTGCAACAACAACAACAAAAACAATAATAATAATAATAATAATAATAATAATAATAATATTAATAATAATAATCACAGTATTTGGTTAATGTATGAGAAATATTTCATGTTTACTTCCCATACCTTTATTTAAATCTGAATTTGCATTTTTACTTTTTATTCTTTAGCTGTAAGATTTTTATTTGTTTATTTATTTATTAATTTATTTATCTATCCACCCTCAAGAACAACGCCGTTTCATAGCAACGCTCGCTCCTGGTGACGTGTCTCGCGCATGCGCGGCGCCGCGCTCTTCTGTCAGTGATGCTCGAAGCGCAGGTGAAGGAGAAACACATACAGGGGGACCTTTAAAAAAAAACAAGCACTATGATGGCGACTGCTGCGGAGGAGGTCTGCGACAGTCGTTCCATCACAGAGAGCAGTGCAGCTTCTGTGTCTTTCAAACTGGCACGGAAAAACCAGGACAGACCCTGGACTCTGAGGTTTATTTATCTGCAGTGCTGTGAGTATGGGAGGCGGCGCTCTCTGTGCTTCTGCTAATACGGTGTTGAGCCCAGTGTACACGCTTCACCCCACAGAGACACACCGGCAAATGATCACCTTCCCGAGAACCGAACCGAACCGAACCGAGCTGTCGAACCAGGTAGCTTTGTTATGGATAGAGGAGGAAGAGAGACATTTCGTCATCCTCAGCCCCACCATCCCTCCTCCGTGCTGCCTGGGTGGTGTAGACAGTGCTGTGTGTGCAGAGGTCTACGAAATGACTGTGGAAACCTAGCTAGCTATTTAACTCGACTGCAAGCCCTAACACTGCACATCACATGCATCAGTACAAACGAGGCATTGGATTTTAGCTTAAACCTTTAATAAAGCTTTCCTAGAGGAAGCCCAGTATTTACAGTCCTGCATTAAATCAGATCAATTGAGCTGCTGGTGGAAATTATATAAATCCATACAGTGGCTGAAGTGACTTTACTGCAAACAAGAAATGAATGCCTTCATTTTATTGTATTTATGTTCATTATTTATTTTTAAATTAGTGTTTACAAATAGAAATGCAATTTCCACAGTTTTCAGTAACCTAAAACTTGCATATTGTTATTTTCCTAATGTGGATTTTTCCATTTTTAGTGATTTATCTCAAATTGGAATTGCATAAACATAATCAAACATTGATTTTATTAAAAACAAAAAAACAACAACAATGAAATAAGTTAAAAAATCAGGCTTAACCACCCTGCTGAAAAATCCAGCTCAAGACCAGCTTTTGCTGGTAGCTGCTTTTGGATGGTCTAAGCTGTGTTTTAATGGTCAGGGTAGTTGAAAAGCTCGTCATACAGGCGAAAACATACCCTATGCTGGTAAGCTTGCTGGTTAACCAGCTCTTACATGTACACTGACCAGCAGAATGTATGTTGCATTTGATTTTTGTCATGCTTGTTCATGCTGGTAGACCAGCTTCAGCAGATTGACCTGGCCAGGCTGGATTTTTCATCAGGGGACCAAGCAGTTGACCAAGGCCATTCTGAACTAAGGACTCCAAGCACTGTTTAATCTAAGCACTGTATAATGTTTTTTTTTTTTTTTGCATTATTTCACCTCAAATAAAAGAAATAGCTGATAAAACTAATAGCAAATAAATACATCCCTTTGGCCTGACTCATGCTCGTCATTATGAGAGGTCAAAAAGCCTTATGTTAAAATATTAATATTATAGACAGTTTATACTTTACTAACAGATGCCGCAGAAATGGGTGGTAACCTTACTGAATTAGGCAGTGTGGAATTTTGTAATTACACACAAATCAATCAATCACTACAATCAGATATTGTGTTGATTACCTCTTTTAGAGATAGAACATGTATTTTTTTCTGTATTATAATATTTCATTCAGAAAATGTATCAGTCCAATATTAGTTTTATGATATTTAACAATGAAATACAGTGCATTTCAGCATTGATTTTTGTGTCTGTCCACTACATGGCAAAGTGTGTGGCACAAATCTCAAAGCCTGGAGCACACTACGAATGATACAAATATAGCCCATTTGCAAAAATGGCAACGAGTGAAAACCCTTGGCGTTGTGTGAGATATGCTCCGATATTCAAAATCCTGCAGTGTGTACCAGGCTGTAGTCCGAATAGCAGCTGTACTGTAATGTGCTCTGGCACTCAGTGGATCTGTAGCTGAGCAAGCTAAGCAAAGGTTAAAGATCTACCCTCACAGAAAAAAAACATAATTTTTTTCTCTATTAGTTCTTCCAACACCATCTACTTGACTGCATCCTTCCGATTTGAGTCATCATCATCTAAATCATGTTTCAGTGGGGTTTCAGTCAGCAAGATTTGAACAGAGCTACTGATTTTCGGTGGTGTTTGGCCGTTTGTTCCAATCATATCTTACGCCGACCTGCACCCTCTATCCTTTTCTCCGCTTCTGGCCTACATTTCAGCCTGCACCAACTCACTACTCATTCGTGCAGTGTTCTGTCCAGCTTTCACTGCGCTGTCAATATCCATTATCCTTAATACTCAGAAATCAATTCAGCACCCCAATAACACAAGTCTCGAGTCACAAGGCTTCATTCATCCATCTTATCACACGAGCACATACCGCGAATGCCAAGCCATCACCCATTAATGAGCTGTATTCGGAAACGCTTTGTGGGGGAACTGCATTTTTCCGCAAAAGTTGGGTGGCATCTTAATTAAATAACTATGTAAAGATGTCACTAGAGTGGGCAGATTGCCAGAGCAACTGATATGAGTGTCATTAAAGCTCCATTATGGTTACTTTGCTTCCGCTCACATTGTCATCAATCATCTTGACTGTGAGTGTAATTTAGAGTTCCCAAAGGACAGGCTTCTTTAGGGTAAGCTACACAATCTCTCTCTCTCTCTCTCTCTCTCTCTATATATATATATATATATATATATATATATTCTGTATTTACTGCATTTTGTCAGTTAATCAATTCTGTTTATTAAGGATCTGAAGAAAATAGCAGACAGACCCCAAGTTACATTACTTTGTAGCGCAGTTGCTATGGAATCTCAACATCTGACCATACCGCCAGTGTGATGCATAATACTGTACTTCAGGTATATTCCTTCTTAAAAAAAAAAAAACATTTCTCATAAAATGAATAATTCTGCTAAATAATTCTGAAATTTTAGTGAAATCAGTAAATTCTTCACTGCTGTTTACTTTTTATCTGAAGCCTTTTTTTCTCTCCAGTTTTTCGGACAAATCAAGGAGGAAAAACATGCTGATTTCTCACCGGCTTTCACATTCTCGCACATCTGTAATTAATCCCTTCGAAAACATTTACAATGTAATTGGAAAATCAGATGCTATCTGTGGTGTCAGCAAAGTCAATTTCCAGTTCTCGCTTTTCTCCTTTCCTTCGTGAGTGCTGCTCTCTTTTTTCATTCAGCAGCTAATCAGCAACATCTTATTAATATGCATCAAAGCAGGGCTGCATCATTTTTGTAATTAGGTCAGAGGAGACAGTGTTTGGTGAGAAAAAATCGTAGTCTTAAGGCTGTGTGGCTTTCAAAACAAGCATTTCTCCTTTCATATACTACTCCTATAGGCTTGCATATTGTGTAAAAAAGCACCACATCTCACAATTTCTGGTCCACCTAAGAGGTTTGTCTGGGGTTATGGGCTGAAAACAGTTGTCATTTATTTTGTACATGGCCCTTTCTTATGCCTGAGAATAACACATCTGTATTTGTTACTGTGTCTTTAAGACTGGGAAATGAAAATCATGTATGTTGACACACACACACATACTGGGAATTTAGTTCTGGCCATTAGTGTTTCCCTAGTTCTATAGCAGTATACAGTGTACATATAAGTTACAGACAGTGAACCATATGTACAGTGTAAACTGTATATGAACAATAAGCAGTAAAGAGAGAAAATTAATAATAAATAAATAAGGGACTGCCAGATTTATATTAGGTTATAGGCTTTTGTCCGACAGCGATGATATGCAGACAATGGCCCATATTTATCAAATGTCTCTGAGAAAGAATGCTGATCTGGGATCAGTTAAGGTTCACTATATTCAATGAAACAGCTGATGACAGGTGATCTTAGATCAATACTTTTCCTCTGAGATGCTTCATAAATGAGGCAGATTGTACTAGAGGTGGGCGATATGATGGTATTTCATCGTATTGTGATGAGTTTTGTTATTGTGATACACAGTACACAATATTGAGGATGTAATCAGTGCTTAAAAAACACTGGTCAGCTGGTCACTTTTAACTGGATGAACTGCAGCACATTTAGAACATAATAACAAAATAATTACTATGTTCAGTACGGGACAGTATTTGAACAGCAGTTTTTAAGAATTTGTCGCTACAGATGCATTTTGTCAGCAATCATGGGTATTGTGCTAAATATTGTGTATGGTGAAAATGTCTTTAAATATCGTAATGCAATATTTTTACCATATTGCCCAACACTTGATTGTACCTACTATTTACAGACAAACAATACACACTAAATAATGTGTGTGAAAGAGCAAACAACAGAAGTGAATGACAATGAAAAGATTGGCTGTCCTGTATTTTGGTTCACTTTGGCATCCTTACGACTTCAATGTAAATGAAAGGGGCTAACCTGCTCTACTATCAATACATGAATATTTGGAAATGTTTTTTTTTTTTGTGACCTGACAACAAAAATGGCTTGTTTTTGCTGCTTAATTTTCATAAATTGTGAGCAATGTTCACAAAAAAGTGAAGAAAAATGAATACATGCACTTTTGCTCTCTCGCTCGTGCTCTCTCAGAGCCACAGATGCTGTTCAGGTGTGGATTTCACACTGTACAACAGCAGCACATAAAACGACACTGTCTTGGTTGGTGGTGTGTACTAGCACATCAAGCAATTCTTGTTACGGATGTAAAAAGTTTGTGTTAAGAAGGTTTTATGTAGGTCGATATGTAGTGTTACTGACATCTTGTTTCATTGGAATGCAGCGCCAGGCAGCGCTGTGATGAACAGTGAGGTGATAATTTTGAGTGTGCTGTGTGTGTATTAGAGGTGGGAAATATGGTGACGTGTTATTGGCATTGTCATAAATTGCATCTTAATACCCAGTATTTCTTTAAAAACACTGAATGACTAATTGACTGACTTGTCATAAAATGAGAAATTAGAGAAATTCTGTAAACACCCAGCTAAGTCACTGGATAAACTGCAGATGAAATGTCAGCCAATTAATGAACATTATTGTGTTTTTATTATTATTTTACGATTGAATTTAGCAAAAATCATTCCACTCATTGTTTTCCTAAACATTTAGCATTTAATTGATTAAATATAGCCCACATTTTTGCTGGTGAATTTATCCTCATATATCCTCATATCTCAAAAAGTCATCCTTATATTCTGTGTTGTGTTTTAAGGATAATGAAAGTGTTGTAATCTTCTATCACCCATCATTAACGTGAACCTTCTTTTCTCTCTCCACAGACTTTCTAACAATTGCAACAATTCTGGGAACAGGAATTTTAGGCAAGTTGGAATCGAGCACAAGCATGATCATATCCGCCTCATTAAAGTGGTTAAAGCAGCTACACATACGGTACTTATGGTTGAGTTGATGTCACTGAGAATACAACTTTTTGGTTTGGTAACATACCGGTATAGTAAGTCTTGTAAATAAGGCTGGTCCATTTCACATGCTAACTGCATGTGACTGCATGTGTTGAGTGGCCAAATGAGAAAGCCTGACCCTTCCCTAATCAACAATCCACATCAGGTTTAGTGTACAAATGATCCCCTGCTGTGGCAGCATAGCACCTCATTATTTGTTATTTGCGTAACCTTACCTAAATTTTGTATTGTGACATTTATGCAAATGTTTGGGCACCGGTCAGATGACCCATGTTGTTGACTTTAAGTGAAAATAAGTGAAAAAAATCTTTTCAGGAAACTTAAATGCGCAATTTCTAGTTTCTAGTTTCTAGTCTATAAAAAAAAAAAAAAAAAAAAAAAAAAAAGAATAGGTGTTTTTATTAACAGCGGTGGCCATACATCTCCAGAAGACTGTCTCTAAATGATAAATCAAATCATATCAGGAGACGCAACTGGCGTGAACCCCTTGAAAGGGAACCAATAATTGAAAAAAAAAAAAATACACTTGGGCCGATTAGGTATTGCTGATGATTAGGCTTTCTTAATCAACCACTTGACGTAAATGGAAATTCATATGCCGTCCTAATGCTTGTAGTGGCAGAATAAAATCTACGTGTGCAGACATTATCATTAGACAGAAAGTTAAACAAAATGTCTCTGTGAGCTTTTCACTAAGACGGTGTTCTCTTTTGCTAATGATATATTCCGAGTTTTATGAGCTGTGCAGTAGCAGATATATATATTTATAAGAGAGTGCAATTACATGGTGCAGTGAATTTAACTATTCTGTTCTCAATAAGATTTAATAGTTCCTAAAAAGGCATTTCTCATTCTTCCCTCTGTCCCGGTTGAAGTGCTACTTCTAATATGTTCCTCTCACCATAAACGAGAAATTGGCACTATGAAGTGACTTAATGCTTAGATCTTCCCTTGCCAAGTCACACAGTTGTACATCATCGCTGTGTACGTTTTCTGGTAAGGTCTGAGATTAGGGCAGAGAGTTCTAAAGTGACACTCAGGATGTGATGTTCACAGGACTTCCAGTCACGATTGCTCATGCAGGACTGGTACCCTTCTTGGTCTCCTTTCTTACTGGCTTCTTTATGCAGGTAAGAGCAATAATTAAGTATTATTGATTTAACTCAGCTCAGATTGCCAGGATCATGCCCCCATCTACACCTCCAGCCAGCATTTAGCTCATGCCCAGTGATCAGGCTCACTGGAGTGGGCTTTTCATCATGCCCACCCAGCACACCTGATCACACTGTGGGACAATCAACCTGCCTTTAAAAGCTCTTCTCCAACACACACCGGTCTATTTTAACTAGTTTCTATGCAATATATATCTGTGTGTTTTGCTGGTTTTTGATCCCCATGTTTTTTCTACTGGTTTTTGACATCACTCTTGACTCAATAGTTCATGTCTTTATTAACAGTGAAGATTTGCACATGTATCCTGTAATCCCAAATAAATAATTATAAGGATCCAAAGTGCCTTAGGTGAATCCATTTTAATCCATTCTTCATCAGTCCCTAAACAAGTGGAAATGTTTGATTAGAAACTAAAGACAGCACATTATTGGATTTCCGGATTTTTCTTTTTGTTTCTTTCTTTCTTTTTTTTTTTTATACATATTTTGTATCCTTACTAACAGTTCAGCACTATTAAGTCAACATTTGTTTTATTTGGACAGTTAAAAATGTCGTTCAGCATAAAAAGTAACGCTGTATTCCATTTGAACTGTTTTTTGATGTTGGTCTAAATAGGAAATTTCAACTGGTTTGCCCCAATAAGTCAGATTTCCTGCTTGAAAAGTTGGGAGAGCGTCACCAACACCTGAGTTTAAAATCCAAGATGGCTGCACCTAACATTGGCCGTAGTAAAAGCATTAGTGTTATACCATTTTATAGCACTTGTATATATTTGTGTCTCATTAAATCAGTTGTACACACAGTACTGTCCTCCTTTGTCTGTGGACTTGTTTCCATGGTGTTTGGAAGTGTAAAATACTGCGTAATGCATTGTTATCAAATGGTATTGCTAACAGTGCTAACCTGGGACATAAAAAGTGGGACATATTATGGATAGATTCAGCAAAAATCACTGATAATAAAATAATTGTCAAACCACTTGTGGTAAACTCAGGTCTTAGCTAACTGTTTTTTGGAATGGTTTGGAAATGGCGTTCAGTTATCAGAATGTTTAACTGGAACACAGCCAACTCGTTCCCAACTCTGGCAACCAACTTCCAAGGAATATGGAGCACAGCATAATTCTCTAAATTGCATGTGCTGGTAACTGAATCCTTGGGGCAACGTAATATCTTATCAAGTGAAATCCTCTTAAATCTAATATATCAACTCTAAATATTTCTCATTTCTACATATGAGGTTATTAAACTTATTAATAATGTATTTTTTTCCTAAGTAATTTTATCAACTGAATGTCTGGAAGTCACTGACAGATGCTTTTGCTTGATATTTCTTGACAAAAGCTGACAATTATCTGCTATTATCTGCTTGAGTTATGCAAAAGTATCTGCCAATAGAATAGAAGACATTTTCAGTAGATACAATCACTTAAAGTACAAATGTGTTTATGTAAGTTAATAAAACCTTGGTGGTTCGTCTGTTCAGCCTTAAAAAAAAATACTTCATGTGGTAAGAAGCATCTGAAGTGGGGTTCAATTGCTAAGATATCATTTTTGCAGTGGACTTGTTTGTTTTCTCCAGGCTCTCCTCATATACCTGTTTGTGGATTTGCTGCAGCGATGTCGTGTTGCGCAGATGGAATCAGTAACGGTACGATAAAGCTGACCTATTCGGCTGAACTCTGCCTTCTTGATACATTAGTAATAGCTGGAGTTAAAATAATAATGGTAGTTGAACAGAGTCTGCATTGCCTATTGCAGAGCGTGGAGACGGAACGAATCTTAATGCAGGACGTCAGCCTAGAGGAGCCCTCTGCAGCTGACACTGAGGAGGGAGAAGAAGTAGAGGATGTGGAGGAAGCAGGTACACTGAGAAAATGCAGCGGTGTTCTACTAAATCATACAATACTGTTCTGTCATTCACCATTCACTGCTGTGTCAATGAATTTAGAAATGATTTCAGGTAGGCATGAGCAATAACGCTGTATACCAATATGAAGTTCCGATATGAAGCCAGTATGAGGCCAGCAAATGCCGAGTAACATGAGACCGACCGCATTTTTTCATTGAGGCATGGAGGGATCATTTTATTCTCACTCTAGGAGGTCTTTATGTGTGCAAAGCACCTCATAAATCCTGCTTGTAATTTACTCATTTGTTCATTTATGGTTCATAGCCAGTTCACATGCATAAACTGCAGATAAATGAGCATTATGCTTCATTTATTGGGTCTCTTTTTGCTTAATACTTTATAACTTGTAGTAATGTGCTGTTTTTTATTCACGTACATGTAAACTGTACCGTTCAACCTTTTGCTAATAATTGCTGTTGCTGTTTTTCCGTAATGAACTGAATCCTCAATTACAAGGAGATACAACACATTTTGAACGAGTAATTGAAAATGCAATATAGCCAAATCAAGTCTATTACATAGAGCATAAAGCTGTGAGTATGGACGTGAGCAAAGACCAGTCATGTGTCTGCATTTTGAATGTTATTAGTCTGATGGCACTTCTAGAAAGACCAGCCAGTAGATATTTGCAGTAGGCTTGCGCTGAGAAAACACTGCAGGTGCACCTGGAACGGCCTCCCGAGACACCTGCATGGCCGATGACAGCATGAGCTGAGGGCAATAACAACTACACCAAGGTTTCATGCTTCTGCGGACAGAATGACCAGGGAGTACTCGAAGGAGATGACAGGATCGCGGCGAGGACCTATAGTTCTAAGGATGTGCAGCAACTCAGTCTGGTTGTGATTTAGCTTCAGGTGGTGGGCTACCATCCATGATGAGATGTCAGACAGACATGCCAAGAGCATCGCACACAGTATAAAGCATTATACTATAAGGCCAAGTCAGAAAACACAAGCACACATACACTACATGTCCAAATGTTTGTGGACACCTCTTCTAATGAACGCATTCAGTGCACCTATTGCTGATGCAGATATGCAAATGCACACGCACAGCTTACTGGCACCATGCCTAATACCAGGTGTGGGCTAGAGGGGTCTAAATCTCCCCGGCATTGAGTCCAATCCAATACTTTTTGGATGAGCTGGGGAGTTGATGAGGGGGGATGAGGTCGAAAATCTAGTCGAATCTAGTCTTGGACCTGGACAGTAGAGGCAGTTGCCTCTTACCCTTTATTTTGATCTTTCTATATTAAAAAAGAGTTTATCCAGCTTTTTTGGAGCAACTGCCACTACTGTCCAGGGAAGACTTTCTACTAGACTTTGAAGCATTGCTGTCAGGATTTGATTGCATTCAGCAATACTTTTAGGATGACTTGGGAGTTGGGGATTAGAAGGAGAGGCGATCATCCAACATCCTGACCTCACTGAATGCTGAACCTTGTCGCTGAAAGCAATCAAATCCTCACAGCAATTCATTTGTCAATATAATGTTTTTCTGTTGTGGTCTTTGATGGAAACTTACATTAGCATCCTTAGAAGTGCCTCTCCGCCACCAGTGTGACCACAACCCAAATCTGTGTCCTTGAGCTTGGGACATTAACAGATCATCAGGGCTTGGTGTCCACAACACTGCGTGCCTTAATTGTGGCTGGACTGCGCCTGCAGCGAGGCAAATGTTTGCTGTCAATTATAGACCCTCTGGCATTTTTATGCATTTCCATAAAAATCGACTTCAGAATTTAATAGCAATTTCCTAATTGTTGCAGGGTGCTTTAGCTGAGCACAGATCCAGATTATCTGCTGCCTTCCTTTGAAGAGGCTTGATTTGTGTCTAAACCTTACGGTCAACAGAGTATCAGTGGAAGGCTTTGAACTATTAAAAGTATTGAGATAACATTATCGGGCAAGTAAATGTTAGGGTATCTACGGGTCATTTGATAGTCTTGAAGTTCCTAATGAAGGAACTTAATCCTTTGACTTTGGTGTCAGTGTAATGTTTCGCTGTGTGCAGATATTCGCTAAACATCTCTGTTTACAGACCCAGGCTCTGCGGTAAACACGGCTCAGCCGCTAATTGAAGGAAAACATATTTGCGTTTGTGTTTTGTCTGCTTCTCTCCCCATCCTCCACGGCTACAAAGCTCATAATGGGTCTTGCGTTATGGGGAAAAGTTCCACCAACATCTGAGGGCGTAGCAGGTCGCGGTCGAGGCAGCTTGACGTCTGACAGGGGAAGCAGATGGCGACTGTACTGTTATTTCATTAAGAGGTCCGAGGGGAGCATTATAACAGGAGCACAGGAGGCACGACTGAAATTTACCAGCAACGGCACTAACTGGGCTTGGACGAGGCCCGTGGAGGAGGGGCATTAAGTCTTTTTGACATGCCACGGAGGGAGTAGTTAGCTAATGAAGACGAATGATACCGAGGGAAAGGGCTACCCTGTCAGAAGGAGGGCTGGATGGTGGGGGTAGGGGTCTGTGAACGTCATCACAGCTATCCCAGCTATCACTGGACAAATGGACAGCCTCTCCAAGGCCCTGCCAACTCATCTGATGTGCAGCTTGACAGCAAGATATCATTTATGGAGAGCTTAAGGAAGCAGAGAGGCTGAAAATGATAATTAGTGGGATTGGGCAGAACTACCCGTACGTTCTACCTCCTAGGAGCTTCAACACCTGTTTAGTCAATTTGTAAGCTAAAAAAAGGTCAAAGCCAGGTTGCGGAGTTAACTGCGAATGCCCTCGTTTTTAAAAGGACTACATGAAAGATTAAACGGAGCGCTTGTAAAGTCTGGCATTGTTGGAAGACAGACTAAACTTCTGGTGAGTGAACGTTTGATCGTGTATGCGCAACCCTGTCTTTGATCAGTGCGCTTGCAACAGTTGTAACAAAAACACACAACTGCGTTTGTCAAATTTGACAGACTGACTTTGGAAAAGCCTGTTTAGAAACAACCAGACGATCTCGGTGTATCTCGGAAGATAACGAGTCTAGAACATCAAAGCGACGACTCGTTTCTGTTGGTTTCAGCTTCATTTCCTGTCCCCTCACGCTACCGCCATACTAACATTTGACATTGCCCCTTTTTCCGTCTCTTGACCCGGCTTGCGCGCACAGTAGCCGGCCTTGGGTTGTTGCGCAAAAAATGCAGCAGCAACGTAATTCTGATTCACAGCGAAATAATGCCTCGTGTCCACATTTCTGAATAATTCACCTCGACAGGTTCATAGCTCGCCGCCTCAGTTCTCTCGCCGGCAGTCCATATTTAAGGATGACTGTATGTGCTGACATGTTAATTGAATACAAAGTGCTGGGCGCCTGCTTGCCAGCCATAAATCAACTCGCAGTGTGTCCACATGGGGAGAACTCGCCAGCTACTCCGAGCTCTGTGGACACGGCGTCCGTGCAGAGCAGAGCAGAGCCGAACGTGGTGCTCACGCAGGGAATCGTAGGTACTCCGTGGCGCCATGCATCGTTAGCATTCAGCTGAATACTTTGAGCGGTAACAAGGTGTGAGGTTTCCATAAATAAAGCTTCTAGTCTGTCAAAGCAACTTGCATGAGCTGTTAACAGCGTCGTCAAAGCTTAACACCGCCGTGCTTTGCCAAGTCTGGATGCACGCAAATAGAACACCCTTGTAATTCATCATTATATTGCATAAAGTTTCCAGAGACTTCTTACAGTCACTTTGAAATGCGGCATATTGTTTTGCGGCGTGAACTTCAGAGTGCCTTTTCTGTTCAAGGAAATGGGATTTCTGTTATGGCTTTGCTTCAGAACAGTTCGGCGAAATGATGGCCGTGGCACTTCATTTGTTAGTGCCGCGCAGTTTGCAAATCAGCAGTTGGATGCGGTTTGAAGCCACGTACTGAATTAACCGGGAGAATGCCGTTCAGAACAGAGCGCCACTTAGCATATTCTTCTCTACGCTTAATGAATGACTTCAAGTGTGAAAGAGTCAGCATTCCATCAAGGAAATCATTTTGGACGGATAAGCAATTTTTTTCCCTAGTGAGTGTAACTATAGCAAATGAGCAATTTGCGCGACTCTTTATTCAAAAACAGGACGGCTGAGTCAACATGAATGCGTTATTTTATTTTCCTCCTCTGTGATTGTTGTTTCACTCTCCAGACTTGTAGTCTGGAACCCATATGAAACGAGACATATGTTTACGACTAATTTAACACACTCACACACAAAAAAACCCCAATGGATTTACAAAATGTGTCGTAAACAATTTCTGACCTAAAGACTGTGTCGGTGTTACTCGGGTATTCGCAGAAAGAGGTGGCACTGAGTGTACCTGCAGCCCTGACAAAAACACTGCAAGCTGCAGTACTGGGAGGGAATAGACTTTGAATGCTGTCTGCAATGTCAGATATATCCCTCTATATATCCCTCTAAATCCTCATCAACCCGTCTTGTTCTCCACTGCTTTACGCCTTCACCACACAATCAAGGTGCCTTTCATGCTGCCCAGCCTATTATGCTCGTAAAACCCTTGAAATTGATAACCTATCTGCATTAATGCACTTTTAAATAAAACCTTAATGCCAGAGATTTGCTTTATTACTGCCCGCCGAGTGTGTGCAGACCACTGTTTTCTGTTGTTGGAGTCGCCGCTTAATTTATATGCCAGGTTGACAGTGTCATCAGATATCTTTTGCAATGGCCCCGATATTCTATGATTCAATTAGGTGTTCACGCTCTGGCTGCACGGGTCGCCTTGTTGGAGTTTGATAAGAAGCCTATTAAAAAGAAGGATGTCTCTGAGCGGCAAATGTGCATCTGCTATCTGCTAAGTATTGTAAGAGTGAGTGCGGGTTCCAGAAAATGATATACAGCAGATCTTCATTCATCACCGAAGGACTGTGCAAACAGCATTAGAATTTTTATTCTTTTTTTTTATTATTATTATTTTATTTTTTGGTGCAAAGCGCACCATTTACTGAGACATTAGTTGCAAGCAGAGCAATTACCTGCCAGCCTGGCTTTCGGTTTTTTGAAGGGAATGTGGAAAGTGGGTAGCGTGAACATGCTATGTGTGGCTCGTTTTGTAATCACAACCTGCAGAGATAAAAAGAATTAATTACTGCACTGAGAATTACTGTGCTTCATACCCTGAAAGCACACTGGCTTAGTCATATCATACATATCCTGTAGATATTCTGTGCATTTTCATTTTCCATCCTTATGTACTGCCATTTTCACGAGGTGAAAGTTGTCACCTTGAATTGATTTTGTGCGCTTAATCTGCTTGATGAATGAGTGGAGATTAAGTTTGCGAATTTTTAGAAACTTGAGAATGTGAAGGAGAAAAAGAATTGTGTGTAAATGAACTATTAAAGCACCTTTCAGAAACTGGGTTTTGAGATTTAGGAACTATAAGGTTGCTGGGCTTTTTAACCAGAAGGCAGTGATATGGGTTTTCATTTTAAATTCAAAGGTTCATGAAGTGCGGTGAGTGTAAAAAGGTAAAAGTTTAGGTTATGCTTTTTTAACTATTACCAATGTTAAGGAGCAGAAAATTCTACAAGCCGATAATAACATGTATAATACCAGTATATTGTGGCTGGGAACGTCCTGCTAACTGCACAGTGTAACTTTGGTGAAGCAGACAGGACAGCGTTCACAAGAACTGCATAACGCTGCATAACCAGAGTCATGCTTTCTTTCACCTTCAGCGTAGTCTGTCTAAGAAATTAAACCCAACCTAGGAGCTGTATAAATACATACAAACCAGACTTTACACCCTAAAGTTTGTCAGCATATGAGTTCGGTTCTATTTGAAAAGATCTGCATCTTTGTGCTTCTATGTATGATCTGGTTTTCTGAACAAATGTTTAACAGGAGAGATGGCTCATCCTCTCTGCAGAACTGCGTCCCTTTCACCTTTGGGGGCTCATGTTTGAATGCTTTTCGGTGAAAATAATATTCCCTGTTGTTCTCCTCCTCTTGTGCTGCAGGTAGCTGCTTGTGTGACACTTCAGAATGGTGAGTGGACGTTTGTGAGGGTGTATAAAAACAGTACTGAAAAGGGATTTTTATTTTGGTGTTAAAAAGCTGTCATCACACATATGTTACTACCAAAAAAATGGCAACAAGTCTGCAAAAGCACTGTGTGCAAGTTAGTTTAGTGCATTTCTCTATTTTTCTGGTGTCAGTGGATCATATTTTGAGTTCAGTGGATTGTGTTTCAGATTAGAATTGAGAATGATGGTGGTTGCTATAGTGTTGCAAAGTGGTTGCTATGGAATCCGAGTTGTTATGGTTTTGCTAGGTGACTGATGTGGTATCCTAGGTGGTTGCTAAAGTGTTCTTAAGTGGTTGCAGTGGTATCTGGGAGACTTGCTATTGTGTTGCTGAGGTTTTCATAGGTGGCTGCCATAGTGTTGGGAAGCGATATTATAAATGGAATATATGATATTTCTGGCTTGCAGAGCCTGGATATCCCAAACCCAAAATTTTGTCATCAGTAGCCCGGGGCTCTAACCATTGCCCGAGTGATTGCCAAGGGTGGTACCCTATGTGGTTGGTAGGATGTGACTTGTGTATTTGTATCCTCGTGACATTAGAAGGATGCACAAACCTTTGCACCCCATTCATTGGATACAAATTTGAAAGAATTTGCAAAAATGGAAGAAGTATATACATTGGATAAGATTATATGGCTTTGAAATTCGCAACCATAATGATAATAAAAAGCCATCAATAAGTAATAATAATCATAATAATAATAATAAAGTGCAATAAGTGTATTGAATAACAATACATTCAGTGCCTGAGTGTGCTTGCAGTGCATGCCTGTGTAAAAAAGCCACGCTTGCTGCTAGCAATCATGTAACAGTCCCATCTCTATCTAGTCACTGGTTATTTCCCAGTAAAGTAATTGTTATTCTCAGCAGTTGTTATTCTAAAAATAGTGGTGATCAGAACACTGCTGGCTGGCAACCCAGGCTCAGTTTCCCAAACGTGTTGTAGCATTAAGTAGTATTTAAATGGTAGAGAGGGTGTTTAATGTGATGCTTGCTTTGCTATTTAAAATTTGATGATTGTGCTAGGAGCCTTTTGGGAAACACAGCTGATATATAATAGATCAGAACATATTTAAGCAAAATATTACTGAAATATTAATGGGCTCGTAAAGAATGTTAGAAATAAATGCGGAGCAAATAATTGACATTATTTTCTGTGCCACCACAGTATGTAGCTGTTCAGGTCTGTGCATGTTTGATTCAATGTTATTGCACTTGTTGAATAAAAAAACAGTATAACACTATTAAAAAGTACTACACACTAAAAACCCTTTAGAGGAGTTCATGCTAGACAAACACAACCAGTGAGTCCTGGAATGAGACATATTAGCCCCCTTAGGTTGGGTTATGAGTGTGAGCCACTGATGTAAAACATTGTTATTGTAGCACGTCCTTGAATTATGTGTGGTATACCTAACAATCTTAACGTCAATTGCAGATGAATTGTCTGTTAACATGTTGCAGTTGACAGCACTTTTTTTTTTTATTGACATGAAATTCTCACCAGATGTCGGTAACAACCCCTCCAATCCACACATGAAAAGAAGTCAAACCATAGATGGCTACAAATGCAGTTATGTGTAATAATGAGAAATGACAAAGGGAAACGGATTGAATATGCTTACTGAAATGTATTATTTATTTAATACTTCGTACAAAAGCCTTTGTTGGTGATGACAGCTTCAATACACCTCATGTATGGAGAAAGTAGTCGCATGCATTGCTCAGGTCAAGGTTGTTACTGACATCTTGTGAGAATTTCATGTCAATAGCACCTTCAGAAATATATTTACTTAGAAAATTGGTGACGCCCTTAATACTTATTTCTCCCTACTCAAAAATGTGTACTATAAAATTATTCTCATGTTAAAGGTTCGGTTACATGTGTTTGTTAATTTGTATCATGATGGGGTTGGTTTTGTGTTTAGATCTACCAAGTCATCCTGTGATGTTGTGATTCAGTTAAACAGAGGGTGCCTCATATTGGGCTCCCCTGTCGCCAGGACATTGAGAGCTTGACTCGAATTATAATTATTGGTGTGCAGAAACTGACAAAACTAAGTCTGGAGGATCAGCCTGTGTCATCGGTTAACCAATAAAGCAGTCAGACCCTACACCCTTCAAAACGATTCTACCCAGGTTCTGTAGGCAAATCAATAAGTATATATGGAATGTTTAAATGGTTCTTTGGATGATTTAATGGTTAGAGAAACCGTTGCACGTTTAGCACTGGAAAATGGTTCCGCTATTGTTAAAGTATGTGAAGTAAAATACGTTTTTTGGCACTATGTAGAAGCACTTCCCTTAATTAATTAAAAGTTTTAAAAAAGATTGATTATTCATTGATTTTCCACAGCCAATAGACTCATAGCAATAACTGTAAACGTTTAAATGACGATTATACGCCTGCCTGGACAAGGAATCAGAGGAAGATTCCTCAGATTTTTTGTTTTCATTTGAGTGCCTTTAATTACAATGCCTGGCCAATAATAGTAATTACATTTTCCCATTCATCAACCGTAAGTCAGAGAATCACCAATAAATCAAGCAGCTCTGCATTACATTACATTTGGGATGTTTGACCACCCAAAAACCAGCCAACTGAAGGCCGAAAAGGCTTATTGGTTGAAAGGTGAAAGGAGACTGGCACAGATTGTTCAGATGAAGAGACAGATCACAGTTAGTGAACTGACAGCCTGGTACAGCGCTGGTCCAGAAAGACTTACCAAAGTGCACAACTACACATATATCGAATCTGGTAGCCAGTGAAATCCTCAAGTTCCACTTCTTTCAGTAAAAAGTGAGGAAACGGTGGCTTTAGATGCTAAAGAGGTGGGAAAAAAAAATGCTGAAGCATGGAAGAGTGTATAGAAAAAAAGCACATGACTCTATGCATCCATCATGCCTCGTGTCAAAATTGCAGATGGGTGATGATGTGGGGTGTCTTTTCATGCCACACACTCAGCCTTTTGATAAATGCGGAGCTTCATTTGATTGTCACAGAGTATCTGAACGCTGTCAGTCAGGTGCATCCCTTCGTGGCAGCAGTGAGCCCATCTGCAAATGTTATTTTCAGAAGGAAACTGTTTTCAGCAAGATAATGCGGCGTGCCACCGTGCCAGGATTAATTAACAGAGAATTCAGCTTAATGCAATCACCAGATGTCAGTCCAAGTTTCACATTTGGGATGAGATCAAATAAGCTTGTTGAATCACATGAACGAAAGGACTCATGCCATGTAAACATTCCAGAGCCTTTCTCTCCCTAGTCCATGCCGGCCCTGTGTGGAAATTAAGCTGCCCATTTTGAATTATGAACTGTTTCAAGTTGAAGTTACATGAATGGATGAGGATCCATTTATGCTATGACCGAAATAGATCCCAACTCCTGTGTTAGTTTTGCACTATATAGAAAGGGACTACTTACTTAGGGTTACTACTTAGTTCATTAAGTACATAAACTGGATTCTAAATGGAAGTTAGTAAAGCATTGTGCTGTTCATGGAATAATCTTTGACCTTCATGTTGCTTAGAGAAACATAAACCTTCCATTAGCAAACTACTTACAAAAATATCAGAAAATTCACACCGTCCAGTGGCTCATAGCTATCTCTTGCCTATTGGCGCAAATGTCATCGGCTCCATTCGTTCCACTGTCTGTTGCTTAGTCTGTTGCTCACATTCAGCTTCACATTCAACTGTAAATTAGTAGTGCATTGTGGGAGATCACACTGCCCTCAAAAGCATGTTCGAATTCCACTTTACAATTTGGGCGCTGAGAGAAAAATGGCCCCCATACTTATATTAGTGCCCTAAAATGTAAATAGGGATCCATCACCAGTCAGAATAGAGGTCATTTTGAACAATGTTCCAAAGCCTAGGCTGCAGTCGAGGTAGGCCGCATTTCTTGGCCGCTACCTTATAGAAGGCTGTGGGCAGTGGTGGCTATGCGGTTAGAGCTCCGGGCTATGGATAACATGGTTGTGGGTTTGATACCCTGGCTCGGCAAGCTGCCACTGTTGGGCCCTTGAGCAAGGCCCAGCGCCCTCTGCTACCCAGTTGGCTGCCCACCGCTCCGGGTGTATGTGTGCTCACCACCACGAATGGGTCAAATGTGGACATATTTTGCCTGTATGAGAAAAAAGCTACTAAGAAGGAGTTCTCATAAGACTAAGAGTTCTACAGAGGACTCACCCTATCTCTAAGCTGCAACATAGGCTTTAAACCAGCTACAGTAAACAGCCTGTTTAGTTTAAAGTAGATTTATGGTATGCAAGAATTGGTATTCTATGCTACTTGGCTCCCTCTACAGTTACAGAGTATAAATCACTTTTACACCACCGCCATAAATACAAAGCACCATTGTTGAGAAGCACCATGTCAACTGACAGGGGACAGTCATTTTACAAGATCTTATATACATATGAATTGGGCTACGACTTGTTACACAGTTGTCGCGGTCTCGTTCATGCTCCACCAAAGTTACATAGTTCAGTTAGCAGCGTTCCGGGCCTAGAGTGGCAATGACAGATATGCTATTCACTAGGGGTGGGCGATATGGTCAAAATGCCTGACACACAGTTAATGTAGTAAATATTTTGACATGCAGTCAAAAAGTAGCACTAGGGTCTCTTAAAAACTGCTATTCAAATAGTCTACCCCCACTGAGTGCAATGATTTAGATTCAATTCAGTTCAATAAAACACATTGTCATTATACTAATATAGGGTTGTTTGTACAGTACAATGAGACACTGTTAGGCTAAATCTCTGGAGCAGATTAGGTAGGACATGATATAAACAATAAAACAAGAACAATAGACAAAACATGAGACAGGGTGCATGGACAATAAATAGACAGACAATAAATACAAAATATACAAATATGTGCATAATGGCTGGGTAAGTAAGGTGCAAACTAAGTTACCATACTAAAAGTAGATAGATATGTTATGAAAAGTAAATGAAGAGTAAAACAGGGAGTTCAGGAGTGCATGCTGAGGTAGACCCATCTGGTGTTTTAAATAGCATCACATATGTAATAACACATTAGTCAATGTTCTGTACTGCATTGGCGATGTCCATGATACCCTCAGAAAAGCATACAGTGCATCACGATAACAAAATTGATCACAATTTCGATAAAGTATTGTCATATTATATAATATTGCCCAGCTCTTACTATTCAGTGTTCCATCAGCATGACTTTAAACCTGTTATTTTAAGGTAAAATGTCTACATGATGTTGCTTGTAAGAATGTCTGGAAAGGTTGAGGATAGACAAAGGTGAAATAAAAGTGAATTATGAGTGTAAATACATATATAAAGCCACACAAACCTACTTACACATTCGTAAGTGGACCACAAGGACAATTGTAGGAGAAATGTAGGATATGGCCCCTTTAAGAGGGTGAACGGAGATGCAGCACGATATTAGCAAAGCACTCTGAAGTTTTGTACACATCGTGTGTGCCACTGAGAGCAATTACTACCATTCTCATTCTCATCTCATAGAGAACATTTCTCCAGTACATTCAGTACTTATTAACTGAATAAATGAATTAGATCTGTAGGAACCGTGGAACCATACTGCAGTGGCACACGCAGGCTTTTTTTTCCCTCTTTTCTTCTTTTAATTAAATCTCTATTTATAATAGTCCTGTTATTCAGTGCTGCTTTAGCTCTGGTTTGTTTCTTTTGCATCCAGGCAGAGGAACAGTTTATTCGCTAACTTTTTGGGGTCGTTCTCATGACAGGACATAATAATAAATAAGCAAAAAAAAAAATCGAACAAAAGACTGGAAATGACGACGACTTGACATGACTTTGCAGATGCAATGACAGTGTGTCTTCCCATAGGGTGCATCAACAATGATTATTTGTCATGTCTCTCCATAGTATCTAGACACCCTTCACATTCTCCCTTCAGGCTTAATGTCATCCAGCTTCCAAGCCGAGAAGTGACAAGTGCTCAAAAGTGATCGTGTTCTTTTTGGTATGACTTTTTGTATGCATTTTACACGGTGTGTGTTGCACCTGTTTTGGGAAAAGGTGGAGCAATTGTTCATTTTTTTTTTTTTTTTTTTTTTAATTGTGGGGCTCCATCTGGGCAAAAGGGCTGTGTCTTGTTTGCAAGATTTTTATGTGACATCATATGAGAGCCATCTGTCACGCTGATGACCCACGGTGTCCAGAAGTCATACGTTCTATTAGTAGCCTGTGTTAGCTAAATATTAGATTAGCTCCAATGCAATAGGCTCATTTCTGAGAGCACTTTAATGAGAGTTGTGGTCTTGCAGTACTGGCAATAGCTATCAGCTCTGAGCTTTCACACTCCACACTGGGTTAACACTTCCCGTGGCATTTCTGGCTTAAACTGCGAAATTGGAGCTGTGGTAGAATATTAAATAACACATCTTTAACTTTGTATGTTGCAGTTTTACAGTAAGTGCTATAGAGTTACCTCTGAGCTGTTAATGCCCTGTTTTCTGGATATTCACTGTGTTGTCTGTTCATGTGCTGGCTGTTGTTGTAATATGGTGGCAATGTCAGTTTCTTCCTGTATTGTATGTCATCTCTCTGAGGACCATTCCATTGTCTGCTAGGTTGTCAACATGTTGACCATGGAGAAATGTTTATGTGACTGTAGCCTGTGAATTACTGGAAACAACAGGTCTTACTGTCTCTGGGAAAATAAGCTAGAATAAAAACAGCCCCTTTTGAATTATATTCATGTTTTGATGTCATTAAAATATATCTTCCTATTTAGATTAAAACAATTTAGCTAGAATTTAGTTATAAGGGTTGTTTTATGGGTTAGTCAATCAGATTATTAGATCAAGGTTACTTTCAGTATTGCAGTGTGATTGGCTGAGAGACATTCTGTGAGTGCCAGTATCTCCTTATAATGGCACTCCGAACATATTAGCCTTACACGCCTGTAACTGATACAACAAAACAAAAACAACACACAATGAAGCTTTCTAAACGCTCTGCTAGAGGCATAGCACCGATTTCAACTGATGCCGTTTCTGCTTTTATCATCTCTCGGCCTTGTCCCTTTGAGCACAGCTCACCACTGCCGGTATCTCCCAGTACAGTAGTGTTATTGCTAGACAAGAGGGATAAGTATCTAACCTTACTGTCCAACTGTGTAGGATGTCAGTAACGGGTGTACGATGGATAATTAAACAAACAAACAAACAAACATCCTGTTATTTCTAAAAACATTGCATTTGGAACTAGGGTTGTCACAGTGCCATAATTCAGATTTTGACACCGAGACCAAACATAGGATCACAACGCTAGCTAGCAAATTGTTACAGCTCAGTCATGTCTGTTTTAAATAAAATCTGCTCGTCACTTCAAAACTCTTTATGCTTGAATTGAAGTGTTTATCACACTTTTGATACTCCCAAAAATGACATTTACCAAAAATGACATTTGCAGCGAACTGCATGTGCAAGTGAACTAGCCATAAGTAAACACATACAAAGTAATTTTACATAATATACTTTATGTTTGCCAGTCAACTTAACTTAAACATGCCTTTACTTTGCAAAAATATATGATAGGTCTGAAATGAATAAATTAATAATAAATACACATAAAAATACACAAAAATACAAATTCGTACCCTTTGCAAAACGACAATCATTCATATTTTACGTCCACTTGTGGCGCTGTTGTGCTAAATACATAGAGCGCAGTCTGTCGTTTACCCCTTCTGCTTTTCTCTGTTATGGAGCTTCTAAAAAAAAGTACTTAACAATAAGAATTTCACGTTCAGGGTTACGCTTAGAGTACGTTTTAGGTTAAGGTGTAGGTTCAGGTAATAAAATTACACTGGTTGTTTTGTTATTAGCTTGCTAACATTCTCTGCTCAAATCGTTTGATTTCTGTGTGTCTGGGGTGCCTCAGTAAAAGAATATTTAATACACATTGTACGAATCCTGAAATCTTCAGCACATAAGTCCCATATGTAGCACTAGTTTGAATTCCTCTTGAGATCCAGGCTGCACACCACTGTGTTTACGTGTTCATATAGTAGCTATAGCACACTTCTTTGTTCTTATTCATTTAAAATCCTCTGCATGTTTTGGGATGAGGCTTTAGTTATACATCCTGGTGTAAAAACTAGAGGTCAGGTCTGGACTGTTCCAGGCCAGTGTTGAGGGATTCTCACTGTCTTCACTTCTTCCCCTCTGCTCCTCTTTTAGTCCTGTCATTCTCCCCTCATTCTGCTCGAGCTTTCCCTGTTTTATTTGTTTGTTTGTTTGTTTTTTGGTCTCCTACCTCTGTGCCACTTCTCCTCTTCAGTGCATTTAACCATTACTTGGACATCATTAACTGCTATTGAAAAAACAAACCCAAAGACATTGAACAAAGAATTGCTACAGAATATGGTGCAGTTTGTATTCTAACTGAAAGTACTGGATATGTAACATTTAGGGTTACAACCCTTTTTTAACCCCAAAACATGCAGTTTAGTTCCTTTCTTCATGCACTGATTGGCTGAGGGGGTCTCAGAGGAAGCACACACTCTCCTTCACCCTCTGCGGTTGCTGCAAGAGGCAACTGGCAGAGATTAACATTCAAAAGGTGCTTGTGCAAAACCAAAATACCTAGAAAATACCTGGGTTGCGTTTGTTTAAGATGTGCTTTCAAAATTCGGCAGTGAGAACCATCAACATCTTATTTATAGTTCCTTTTTTAATGCCTTTAGAGCACAAAATTGGGGTTATGTTTGCTTATTATTCCCTCATATCTGCAATATGGTAACTTTACAAGAGTCGTAAACAAGCTTCATTGCTTTCAGTGAAAGTCAGTGTAAAATGAGATGAATCCAAGTCATTTTGGAGCCATTCATGGTGAAATTTTGACACACTGTAAAATCACATCATCTTTTCATGTGGACTTCCATTAGAAGTTGGAAGGGGTTTCTCCGTATTGGGGATGCAAGATTCTTGTGTCATTGCAAAGCTATGCCGAATCTCCTCTTCCTGTGAGAGTGAATGGGGATATAGGGGATCATTCAATTAGGTTCATATGTTGATTTATTTTGTGTGAGTGTGAGTGTGTGTTGTTGAACCATTCTCATAATGTGGATTACTTTCAAACAGCCAAGAGCCCAGTCATGTTTGTCTTCATTTAGCAGTTTAGGCTTTACCAGCCAGGCTCTGGCAGCAGAGTGATGGTCGGCGTCTGTTTGCATAAACTTTGGTTTAACCTCTTTCTTTAATTACCCATAAGTGACAAATGTTCAGTGAGGCACTACCTGGCAGCAAGCTTTGCTGTGCTTTCTGCAAGCTCTTCTTCTTCTCCCCAGACCTTTTACTTTACTTTACTTTATTATACTTATTTTATTTAAAATAATAATTTTGGTGTGCAATATTTGATTATGTATTAAGAAAACCTTGAATTTAAGAGCCACAAATAAAAAGATGGGAATGAATATAATCAAATAATCTGTGTTAAAATTACAGTATATGTTCTGCTGGGTTCGCAGGATGAAGGGATCTGCAGGTGGATGGATGTTTGACTGAATATGGATTAATAATAACTAACCAATACCACGACTTCAAGTCCAGATGTTCGTCAGAAAGGCTCTCAAAGTGATTGCTCCTCCTCCGCCAACATGAGAGGCTTGGACAGCTGCCATTCTAATTGTTCTTTAATGGAGGGGCGGACCTCTGACCATGTTAGAAACCGTGATGAGCCTTATCATTATGCCTCCTCTGCCTCAGCACTGTGAGGCTGCTTAACGAAGCACATGGCGTTATATCGTGCGCGTCCTCGCCGCTTTCACTCTCTCTCTCTCTCTCTCTCTCTCTCTGCGTCTCGCCTCCTCAAAGATAGAAATCCTGCGACAGGTGTTGAGATCGAGTGGCCCGTCGTCGTAATTACTTGGCTGTCCCTTTTTTTCGAGCAGATGGGTCCGTCTCAGAAATTAATGATGTAGCCTTCTTCCTCGCACCGCCTATTCCCCTGTCATTCTTACATTGGAGGTACAGTAGTCTTAATGTAAAAAAAAGAAATATATATATATATATATATATATATATATATATATATATATATATAAAAATTCAGTCTGATTGCTGTGCCAAAGTATCATTACAGAGACTGGTGGCTGACTGACACAAGTGATTTGGAAAGTTATTCGTCATTTTAATGAAAGGTACAAACTAGGGTGCCATTAGGAATTAAGCTGCAGGCCTGCTGTACGTCGCTCCTTATCTCCGCTTTGGTAGATGAAGCTAGAAGGCTTTTCAGATAAAGTGCTTTTGTGAAAAAATCTGCCACCATCTCTCCGTGCCTAAATATAAACATATTGATTGCGCTTGTGTCAACCGAATTATTTTCAACTTCTGTTTTGCGTCATTATTTATTTATTTTTCCTCTCCTGAGATCTTCACGGAAAGGTGATTGTGTGCCTAATACGGAACGCTCGGCATTTATTATTCTGAGAAACACCATTTGTCATTTTCCAGGTAGATTTCAATCAGTTTGGTTCTCAGTGCCAATTTAAGAATTGTTTTTCACTCCTCATCCAGCCCATCTACCCAATATTTCCCATATAACATGAGCCCCCCCCCCTCCTCTTTCCGGTGAAGTGTTTACTGTTTAGGCCTTGAGCAGTAAACGAATGGGTGAACTATATAGTAGAGTGCTGGTTACACAGCAGAGGCGTCACATGCAGTGATCTACAGCTGATACAGCTGTTTCATTTCTGTCCGTTTGTTCATGTACACTGCCATTGCACTACCAACTTCTAACAAAATGAAACCCAGAATGCTTTGAAAAATAGCAAATCTTTAATCAGGGCTTAGCACTACTAGTACAAACTATTTAAACTACTCAACTATTTAAAATTTGCACATTTACATTTAAAGCATTTAGCAGACGCTCTTATCCAGAGCAACTTACAAAAGTGCTTCGCTGTTTATCCAAGAATAACCTCAGCTAGTTTAAATAGACTAATAATTCAAAGATACCTCTAAGTTTAGACACTACTAAACACAAGCCAATAAGGAGACCATAGTACTCTACTATTCGCCCAAGTACTCTCGGAAGAGGTGGGTCTTCATTTTGTGTTTGAAGACAGCGAGCGACTCTGCCGTTCGGTCACCCAGGGACAGAATAAAGCCTGGACACTGTGATAGCAAAGAGACCCACAGCAGTGGCAGTGATGTCTATATATATATTTGTTGATTTCGGACACCTTTGGGACTCCATGTCTGCCTGCATGTGTGCCTGTGCTTGCATGTGAGAGGTCCCCCACACCTCTCCTTGTCTCCTTGTGCTGCTCTGAGGTAAACCGAGCTGGTTCCTCCAGGCAGTAAGCTGAGAAGAGACGTTTGATTACACCGCAAAATTAGAAGATACGACTTCACAAACTCAGTTTCTCACTCAGGACACCAAATACTACGATGATGGAAGGCAAATAAATCTACAGAAAGGAAGAAAGGAAATCTTTTGTTTGTTTGTAATCAGACAATCTAATCTTTTTTGTTGCTTCACAAGGTAACATCCAGTTCCGTCCGCTCGGAAGCTGAACTCAGATGCAGATGGAGCAGATAGAGTGTCATAAATTCTAATGTATGTCATTACAGGCAGTTTATTGCATATTATGCAAGAACACAGATCTGTTTATTCCTGGACATTTCTCGAGCTCTGCTGATCTCTCCTGATCTCTCCACTACACTGAGGCAGAGACTGAAGGACATATGCACAGAGCTGCACACATGCACTGGGTGGCTGCCATGGGATTTGAACAGGGAATAATGGATTTTTCGTTTTATCGAGCTGTAGTTGACTGTGCTGGTTAGATTGGGCAAATCTTGCTGTTTGCTATGATATGTGGATCATGTCTGTAGGTCATTGTGATCCAGAGTTAAAAAGCCGAGAGATCCAACATGTAGCATTTGAGTTGAGCTCAGTGAATGGATCAGTCCCGTGGATCGGCCTAATTAACCGATACCCGATCCAGCTAATTTTGTTAACGTCGGCACCGATGTCCGATCCTAATATTAGATCAGTGCATCCCTAGTTCCAGCCCAAAATAACCTAGTTCCATGCAAAATAACTCCAAAATAATACTAACTTATAAAGACTGAAATAGTGTATAGTTTGCAATATCTCAATATGCACCTCTTTTACCATCATTATTAAAAAAAAAAAAAAGGTTAGCTAATTTGACAGGTGATATTGCAAACCTTTGAACAGTAGCGTATCTACATTCACAGCTGTGCACAGGTACATCTGTTAACACAAGTGGGCTTAAAGTTTCCAGACTGAAGGTTCAATACCTCAGGGCCTTCTCAAGCCAGCTGCACTGCAGTGTGTTGGGGAGTGCAGGAGTATGAATTATTCCCACTGTCCTGATAGAACTCCCTCTCTTATCACTGTCCATATTCATCTTCCCATGCCGTGTTCTTCCCATCCGTTGTGCTTATCTCTCCTCCAATTCATTATTTACCGCACAAAATGTCGCACAGATGCGAGGACGTGGCCGCGCCGCTGGATGAAGAGTGATGCGCAAGACTGAGGAATGGCCCTGCTCATCCGTGGCGTGCGTGCAGGCCAGATTGAGACGTTTTGGTCCCTGACCCATCCATTTTGCACGCTTATTGTCTGAAATGTACCTGTCACCACCAACGGCTGTCGGAAGGAGACCGGGGGAAAAAAGGAAAGACAAGCCACATGATTTCAAGCTGCTCTTGTTGTCTTGTGCTTTCAGACGCAGGCCTGCTGCAGAAGGATGCCACAGTGCTGAAGCTGCAGGAGGAACTTCAGCCCAACCTGCATATGCTGGGCGCGCTCTTCCTGAGCAAACGCTGCAGCTGGGCCTTCGATCTCGTCCTGCTCTCTCAGTTGTAAGATACACTTTCATTCACCTGGCGTAACGTACCATGACCTGGACTATAATACAGTCACTCACATTTAGTGGACTGAAGGTTCTGCACAAGGGAAGGTATTTAATGGCGATGTAACATAAACTAATTTCATGAAGAGAGAAAGAAGGTGCCTTGTATGCCTCAGTATTCCACTTTTTTAGTGTGCTTACTCTTTTGAATTGCACAACTCAGTGGTAGGGCCTTAGTGAACCCCTCTGAAATGAATAGGCAGTAATGCTAATCACTTACTATATGGACTAATTGGAAGTCATGTACGTGGTACAAACACAGTGCAATACTTTAGTTACTGTCTGCTCACATAAAACAATAAAATAAGATAATAACAGATGGAATGTATAAAACTTCACTGTTGAGGCCTTGAACAGTGGGGTGAACTATAGAGTGCTGGTTACATCCAGATAATATCCAGATATTAATATCCAGAATGTTATTTCAAAAAAGCTTAGAAAGGCTTAAAAAAATTAGTTGGTTCCCTCAAAATCTATTCAGATGAATATCCATAATGTTATATACAATACCTGATACTGATCCGAAACCGTTGTTAAATAAATAAACTGTATACCTCACCATGTAAGGCCTCAGGATAGACTTTACTTTATTAACATTGCAAAACAAAATATAACAAATGTACAAATATACGTAAATGTGCTGAGTTGTTATTAATTTATTAATATAAAGTAATAAACAATTGTGCTGAACCTTGGCACAGTGTTATCTGATCTTAGGACTGACAGTCTGTGAGCGGAGCGAGGAGCGAGCAGCCCCTCCCAGCTCAATTCTCCTTAAATGGAAGATAAGTTGTGGCAGTGACATCATTAGCCCCCCACACACACATACACACACACACACACACAGCTGTCCACCATTCCAGTCGCAAGATCAGTTCAGCTCTCACCTCTCTCTATCGCTGAAAAACGGCAGAAACAGCAAAACAGGGCTGTGGTTGATTTGTCACATACATAGTCATACATGGTACAACTAGCAGTAACATGCTTTGCTTACCGTCTGGTCACATTAAACAATGGAATAAGATAATAAAGGATAGAGTGTGTAAAATATAAGGATCAGAAGTAAAAAAGAATATGAAATACGATCTCTACATGTATGACAGGGATTTTATTTCAGGCATTTCAAACAATCATTTCAAACAATCAAACAAGGCTGAGTTACCTGAATTTGCAGACTATGAATGGTGTAAAGTCACCCAACAGCAGTGTAAAAGACTAGTGGAGAGCCTGCCAAGATATGAAAGCTGTGATTGGCAGTCAAGGTTATTTCACCGTAGTGATTTCTAAAAGTTCAAATATTAGTCCTGTATTGTTTCAATTTTAATAATAACTTCTTTACATTATAATAATTAAAATAATTTCTTTGCATTATTTGAGTAGTTGTTGTCAATTCTGCAAATAAATGCCCTAAACAGCAATATTTCTACTGGGAACGTAGGGGAAATGTTGTCCATGGTTTGTAAAATACAACGCAAATGTAAATTTTCCTGAACACATTGCTTATACATAGTAAAACCAGAGAAGATGAGAATGTATGGTGGTCTCTTAATGTTTTCCGTGGCTGTATAATAAGCAGGATGTATGTGTGTATACCACTACAATTCTTTTAGAGCTTTAGCCATTTTTGTCCCACACATGCTATCAACAACTTGCTGACTATAATTACTCAGAATAATGAGATTCCAAATGAGTGATGGAGATGACCACAGGCAAGAAGCACTATGAAAGCAGTAGAAAAGTGCGAGACCTCATGTCTTTCTGTTATTTCTGGACAGCTTGGGTGCTGTACATTTTTATGACTTTATGTAGGGCCAGATCAAGAAGAGATCTCAAACTTACACAGGTCTTCGGCTGCATAAAGTACATTACCCTTTTCTTCTTATGTGTCAGACAGGAGCTCTGAATGGTCTGTCCCCCCCACAGGCATTTAGACTGCACATGTAAGCCATATTCTGTCATTTAATGTCAGCTAATCTTACACCTTTTTGAACTATTCAGTGACTTTCCCACAGTGGTGCACTTCTAATGAGCAACACCCTCTCAGGCACTATGCTTTACGTGGCTCAATATATAGTTTTAAGTGACAATATAATGTTCATGTTGGCCACAGAAGTGTACACTCAGCTGAGTTTTAAGGTTTTACTTTAGATCAGACCACCGATTTCCTGCAGTCCTAGATTTCAAAGCTACTGCGCAAAAAAGACAAAAGGAAGTGCTTCAATGCGGAAGATGAGTCCCTGTATCCTTTTTCAGTCACCTGAACGGCCTGCAATCATATTCTTGTGAAACAAAAGTCAATAGGCTCAGTCAAGCTGCCACTTAAGAGCAGTTTCAGGCCAGTTATGTGTTTGAGTTTATGATTGTTACTATGTGTTCTGGGGGGTTTCAGGATTGTAAGACACCATGGTGTCTTTTTTTCTCCTGTCTCTCTCTAAAGCTAGCAAATGGACAGAGCCGGCCCAAGGCATACTCGAATTACACAGCCATTTAGGGCCCAAAAGCAAAGAGATCATGATAAAAAAATATATAATAATAATGATATTGAATAATAAAACAAAATGGTAATACATGGTAATGGTATATTCATTTATTTTCATAGTTGGCACACCAATACTAGGTTAATCAGTTTCTGCTCTTTGCTGCTGCCACTGTTGGGCAAATGCAGATATAAGCCACTTGGGTGATTGATAAAGGCCCAGACGCTTCAGCGTATCTCGCTCTAGGCAAATTAAAAGAAAATGAAGAAAAAAGTCAGCTCCCACCTTAGACCTTCTGCTTCCTTATTTTGTTTTGTTTTGTTTTTCTGGCCCAGGGAGAAAGGGAATTGTGCAATATGCAGACGTGGTTAGAGTGAGGGGACCTGACGATTATTGGTGCCTTCCTCACACTTTTGCACTGTATTTTGTAATATTTAAAAACAAAAGAAAAAATGAAACTGGTTAACTTATTGACTGTAAATGCAGTGTCTTGTCTGCTGATGTTACTGAACACATATACACCACATAATGTCGGGTCGGGTCCCCCTTGTGAGTCTTGATTCCTCCCAAGGTTTCTTCCTCCAGCTCTAAGTTTTTCCTTGCCACTGTTGCCGTTGGCTTGCTCACTGGGGGTCTTTGATCCTTCATGTCTTACGTTATTTCTTCTTTTTGTTTTTGTCTTTTACTAATTACTAATTATGTAAAGCTGCTTTGTGACGACAACAGTTGTAAAAAGCACTATACAAATAAATCTGACTTGACATTCTGTATTTAAAATTGAAAATTAATTAGAACATTAATTGGTGAGTTTACTACATCTGTAAGGTTTAAAAAACAATAGCCAGAATGAAGCTAATTACATATAATATTAATGATAGTGGGTACGTTACACACACAGTGTAGTCTATGGAATGATGAAGCATTTGGTGTTAAGGTGGTGATATGGGGGGCCCCAAATGAAAATCTGCTTAGTCAAGTCAAGTCAAGTCAGTCCCGCTGGCCGGACTGGTAGGTGGCAGCTGGTTTGACGCAGGTAGAGGGGACCTCAGCAAGCAATCTTCCAGTAGGTTGGACTGGGTGGCCATTTACTCAGAGAAGGTAAAAAGAGAAAGAGAAAGTTAGTTCTGAGAGGAATTTTATGGAGGGCGGAGAATGTTGAGCATCAGCATCAGAGTATGTCTGACGACTCCGGCAGGTCTGATTATAACAGCCTATTTAAGAGGAGAGAGCCAGAAGGTAACACGGACACGGGAGCACCCTGAGAACACCAGCATCTATCTGCTCCACCGTCAAGAAACCTGAGTGATCGCGTGTAAGCAGCGAGATGACAGCTCCAGCATCTCAGTGTACTACAATTCCCTGGGTCCACGAACCCCTGGACCTGCAATCTTTATCTAAGAAACATTAATTACCAGAAGCTAAACTAAACATATAAGTTTTCAGCTTAGATGTAAAGATTAAGACTGTGTCTGAGTCCTGAACATTATCTGGAAGGTTATTCCAGAGTTGGGGGGCTTTATAAGAAAAGGCTCTTCCCCCTGCTGAGGTTTTCTGAATGTTGGGCACAAGTAAGAGGCCAGCACCCTGAGATCTAAGTAGTCTTGATGGTTCGTAATATACAATAAGATCCTGTAGGTACTCAGGAACGAGGCCATGTAGGGCCTTATATGTTAATAGAAGAATTTTGTATTCGATACGGAATTTAACTGGGAGCCAATGAAGTGCTGATAGAACTGGACTGATATGGTCAAATTTTCTAGTTTTAGTAAGGGCCCCATAAAGGCTTGGGCCGGCCCTGCAAATGGATCTCCCCATTTTGAGTCCTGTTTGTGTTTCTTTATTTAACTGACGTTTAGTCTGAACAATGTGCAATATAAAATAGATCAGTTTGAAGTAGGACTGCACAATATATCATTTCAGCATCATGTGCATTAGTCACATCGCAGGATGAGCGATGTTATGTAAGTCACATTAACTCATATATACATCATAATACGACTTCCTTGATACGAAACGAAAATTTGTGCTGTTCTATTATACCTGATTTTACCTGCCTAGTGTCATTTATTTTACTCCAATGTTCAGTACACTGAGGGTATTAGTAATATCATGACCTGTTCTGGAGAAAGATGGTGAAAATATGGTAATTTGCTGAAAAGTACAATGAGAGTATTGAGTAGAATTATCTCAACCATAACCATATTAAAAAACTATTGAGGAGGAATTATTGAGGATGCCCATTTTATTACTGTTATTCTTTTTTTTTAATGACGTTTTAATTTTTGTCTGCTGCTGCTGTGTAACATGAATGGCGGTTGCTTGCAGTTCCTTCATAGGCAGTTAATGAACAGTTGGTTGAAATAATTTTATATCCATTACTAGATAAGAGCAAAGTCCAAAATCAGAAATGCACATTCATGTACATCGATTAGCCATAACATTACCGGCCTTATATTGCGTAATATTCAATAATATTGAATAGGTCACCTATTGGTCACAGATCTGACCATTTGAGGCATGGACTCCACAAGACCTCTGTAAGTTGCTTGGTGGGGCTTTCATGGATCGCATCAATAAGCCAAGAGGTTCACCCTTGAGCCACAGGTTCTTTCCTTGGGCCACTTTTGGTAGTTACTGACCACTTGACAGTTGCTACTGTAGATGAAGATTATCAATGTTTTTCACTTCACCTGATTGCTTTGTCCATAAAATCTCTCACACCAGTGAGAATGTGCAATCTTCTTGTCATTATAAGCTAAAACAGATGGCTGCATGAGTAGAAGCAGTAAAACAAAATCTCACATATGCTAACTAGCATATGCGGCTAGAATGTAGCACTGCTCAGCCAAGGATTCTACAGCTTGTTTCTCTGCCTCGCAACTAGGGATGCGCAGATCCGACTTTCTGTTCTGATGTGTAATGATGTTTTCTGTTAGCGATGTGTAACGGCCGATACCGATCCGATACCATTGTTGAATTAAATAACCATACACCTCACCATGTGGACTTAAGGTGTCGGATTGTCTAAAACATTAATTTACTAACTTTGTAAAACAAACTACGAATAACACAGATAAAAATGAACTGAATTGTTATTTATTTGTCACTAAAATGAACCTTGGCACAGCTCCCCCCTCCTCGGCATTGATGTTCAGTAAACAGAGTAGGCTGCTGAAGGCCATGTGTGTGTGGATTTGAGCTGTTTTCTGTTAATGCTGTATGCTGGGCAATTAACAAGTATGCTGGGCAATCTTACTGTTTGCTATGATATGTGTATTGTGTTTGTAGGTTACTCTGATCCTGAGTTATGAAGCCTAGAATACCGGCGGTGCGGGAATCGAGTTCAATGAATGGATTGGTACCATGAATCGACCTAATTATCCGATACCCGATCCAGCTGATTGTGGCTTCCTTCTGGGGTGACAGCCTTGCAGACCAATTTGATGTAGTGTGTGGCAGACGGTCTGAGCACTGACAGGCTGACCCCCCACCCCTTCAATCTTTGCAGCAATGCTGACAGCACTTCTGTGTCTATCTTTCAAAGACAACATTTGGATGTGACGCTGAGCACATGCACTTAGCTTCTTTGGATGACCAACACGAGGTCTGTTCTATGTGGACCCTGCTCTTTTAAAACGCTGGATGGTCTTGGCCACTGTGCTGCAGCTCAGTTTCAGGGTGTTGGCAATCTTCTTGTAGCCTTGGCCATCTTCATGTAGCGCAACAATTCGTCTTTTAAGATCCTCAGAGAGTTCTTTGCCATGAGGTGCCATGTTGGAACTTTCAGTGACCAGTATGAGAGAGTGTGAGAGCTGTACTACAAAATTGAAGCTTGAAGGGCTCTTGGTATGCTACAGAGTGTCCGATTCTTAGTTTAGTTTAAGTTTATACCAGAAATAACAATTTATTTAAATTCATAACTACTCTAACTACACCCCACCCACCGGCTTGTTCTTTCATACCAAATACATCTACATCATAATTGGACTAAGCTAGCCTAATTAGCCCATTTATTAAAAAAACACAGCGTCTTTATTGGTTGATATTAAATTGATCATGGCTTGTCTTGATCCTGGCTCTTAAAGAGTGATTAAATATTAAGCCAGTTTGTTTATTTATTTATGTTTATATCTACAAACTGTTGAATTACGTTTCATGCTTGTAGTTGCATTTTTAAATACAAGTGATTTCTTTAACAGCAACCGTTTCATGCCTAAAAAAATACATTTACTGTTACAACCCTTTTTGGAACCCAGAGAGACTGAAAATTCAGTTTTGCTGCATCTGTAACTCCACCTTAATTGATGATGAAATAACGAAGCCTTTCCCTACTATTACAGTCAGACTGGAAAATCTGCACACCATTTTCACCTTATCCATGTTCTATTACATTACAAACTTATGCTACAATAGATTTTTTGCTTCAAACATTTAATCACCAAAATTGCAAAAATTATACTAAAACAATACTAAGTTATTTATCGGTTGCATATCTGTAGACACCCTTAGCCTAACACTTAGTTGATGCACCTTTGGCAGCAATTACAGCTTCAAGGCATCTTGGGAAAGAAGCTACGAGCTTGGCACACTCGTTTTTTAGACATTCTTGCACATTCCTCTTGGCATATCCATAAGCAAGCTTCATCAGGTTGGATGGGGAGCCATTTTTCAGCTCCTTCCACAGATGTTAAATTGGATTCAGGTCTGGGCTCTGGCTAGGCCACTCAAGGACATTCACAGACTTTCTCTGAAGCCACTCCTTTGTTGTCTTGGCTGCATGCTTTGAGTCGTTTTCATGTTGGAAGGTAAACCTTCGCCCCAGGCTGAGGTCCAGAGCACTCTGAAGCAGGCTTTCTTCAAGTGTACTTATCTGCATTCATCTTTCCTTCTATCAGGACTAGTCGCCCTGGTCCCGCTGCTGAAAAACATCCCCACATCACGATGCTGCCACTGCCATGCTTCACTGTAGGCATGGCATAAGTCAGGTGATGAGCGGTGCCTGTTTTTTTCTCCAGATGTGACACTTGGTATTCAGGCCAAAAAGTTACAATTTTCCATTCAGATGTTGTTTCTCATGGTTTCAGGGTCCTCTAGGTGCCTTTTGGCAAACTCAGAGCGTGCTGTCATGTTCCTTTTACTAAGGAGTGGCTTCCGTTTGGTCGCTCTACCATAAAGGTGTGATGTGTGGAGTGCTGCCTGGATAGCTGATAGATTCTGCCATCTCCACAAGGAGACACCGGAGCTCTGTCAGAGTGATCATCAGGTTCCTGCTTACCTCATCGCTCAGTTTGGCTGGGCGACCAGGTCTTGGTGGTTCCAAGCGTATTTAATTTACGAATGGCGGTGGCCACTGTGTTCTTTGGGACCTGTAAAGCTGCAGCAATTCTGTACCCTTCTCCAGATCTATGCCTTGACACAATCCTTTTTTGAGGTCTGCTGATAATTCCTTTGACCCCATGATTTGCTCTGACATGCACGGTCAATTGTGAGATCTTATATAGGCAGGGTTTGGCAATCCCAGATAATGTCCAATCAGCTCAAATGGTGTGCTAGCTGGATTTCTACTCTGCTCTCCTAAATACACCCCGCATTGGCATGCTTTTTATCCAAACCCTTTAACATGTATTTCAGATGTGCTGAGAGAGTGAAGGACCAGCACCAGGCCCCCTATTTGGTTCAAATTAAGCTGGTCTTCCCTCAGGGCCAGTGGTAGCTCAGCAGTTAGAGCACCGGGTTATGTATGATTGTGGGTCTGACACCCAGGCTCTGCAAGCTGCCACTGGTGGGCCCTTAAGCAAGACCCTCAACCCTCTATGCTCCCCGGGCACAGCATTGATGGCTGCCAACCACTCTGGGCTTGTGTGCTTACGATCACTGTGTGTGTTTGATCCCTAGTGTTTATGCATGTGTTCACTGCACGGATGGGTTAAAGGCTGAGACCAAATTCCATCTGTGTCCAACACAAATGGGGAACATGGTTGTCTTGTCCTAATTTGGCTTACCCATGTTTGGCCCAGGTTTCATGTCTTGAAGATGTTAAATTAAGCAGCACAGCAAAGATAGTAGGGCTGTGTATTTTGGCAAGAACCTGGTGATATGGTATGTATCATGATACAGGGGTTACTGTTTAGTTTATTGCAATATTTTCAGCAAAGCTTCTAGCAAAACAAATGGAAATACTTCAGTTTATGAATGTTTTCTTGCACCTCATAATAGATCAATCAAATATGAATGCTGTTTGACTTCACAACACTCACAAGACAGCTGTATCTGTAAGCATATACAGATATTTTTTCAACTGTGAATGAGATCACACGTCATATTTTAAGAAGAGATGGCTTAAGAGCTTGTGAAATGTCGGCTTTGGTTGGCCTGACCAGGTTAAAGACAGAGTTTTCATCTCAGGACCCTCGTCTTTTGTTTTAATCCAAAAAAGGTTAATGAAAGCAAAAAAGACAGAGCAGGGCTGCCTTCTGCAGAGCCTTGTGGGATCTGAGTGCTAAGTAGGTTTTTAATCCCCGCCATGCCCTCTAGACCGCCAGGAAGTCTGGCTTTATTTATGTGTGAAATGTCACCACTGCCCTAACCAACGGTTCCTCCTCTTCATGTGTAGAACAGTGCCCCGGCCAGTCGAGTGAATTCCAATCAAAAGACCACATTCATCAGCTGATCTAATTTTAAAGGTGGCATTATTTAGAGCACAGAATTTGCATAATGTGAGATCCCTTCTCTATAAGCTACTGCAGTCTGTCTTTGTTCTTTGTTCAAAGTTATGCTTTTGAGCCTTTCCGAGACTTTTTTTGGCTGGCATTGATTCATTCCGTGCATAGATTTTCAGCAGAATGAGGTCTTTTAAAAAGCGAGCTTGCCCTTGAGTCGCTGTTTGCATGGCGCGTGGTCCAGTTCGGCCCTTTATTGACGTTTTTCGGAACAGTAAACACGCTGCAATACGCTGCTGTAGATAGTGCAACCAGGGATACCAAAAAAAAATAAATAAAAAAAAGAGCTAAGGGCATCAGAAGCTTTTTGCTCAAACACCTCCAGTACACTACTGGCAACATTTGGGTTCTTCCTCCACAAGATGGGTCAGCTCTGCTCACAGGTATAGGGCCTGTTATCAGCATTCAGACAGGTTTCACTAACACATATCTGATTGATTTTCTCTTCTTTGTGTTCAGGAGGCTTAGCGTTTCGATCGATGTGCCACCATGACAGATCCTCCCTGCTACTGCTGTGCAACAACACACTAAAGATGTTCCAATACTGTCCTGAGTGTGATTTAGCTAGCTGACTTACCTGCTCTGAGCCCAGGGCTTTGCAGCTGTAGCCATGATGAAAATGTATAAAGCTTCCTCCGTTTCTCTCTTCTCCAGCGAGTTTAGCAATGCACTTATCAGTGTTTTTTGAGATATTAATCTTGTGTAGTCTCCAACCTTGCTGACTTAGTGGTTCCAAATTTCTTCCTAATTAGGTCATCTCCAGATCCACCCACTAGCAAGGTATTGCCGTATTAAAGACAATGACTCCAATAAGTCATGTGAAGCCGGCACTGCATCTTCTCAAATGGCAACTAACACAACAGCTCAGTGTGCTTTGAGGAGAACACTAATTGCCAGTTAGACTCCAGTCAGACTCCCACATTGGCGAGCCTCGAGATGAGCGAGGGCCGACGTACCCACTAGGGCTGGGTATTACCACGATACTGGGGGTAACAATTCAGTATATATTGTGGTATTGTAAGAAAGTCTTTTACATTTTTTTATATTGCAAAAAAATACTTTTTAATTTTAGTATCTGAGTAAAGGAACATTTTAATTTTAATGCTAATGATCCTTTAAACCTTTCTGGTATATTCCAAAACTACTGGACTTTTAACCTGTGTGGATTCAGTAAGTCTGATTGGACTAACCACTATTAAGACACATTTTCAATGGTAGTTGAAACAATGGGATCTGAAGAGTACAACATTGCTATTTAGTGGTCTGGGTTTAAACACAACTCAAAGTGAACCACTGTCTGCCACCAGTCCTTGCATGTAAACTATACTGTGCAATAGAGAATCAATACAGTATTGCAAAACATATCACAGTACTTCAATTTATCATTATTTTTTTACACCCCTGCTACCAACCCATTGATTTGATGGTAGTTTTGTAAAATTTTCCTTATTTTCATTGTTAAGCATTGTATTAAAGAATTAAGCTCAGTTCCTTTGGAACGTTTAGATCCCCATCTGATAAACAATATGCAGAGTGTGTCAATGCATTAATGAAATTAGTGAAATGGAGAGAGCTGATAAAGTACTTTTGTCTTTCACAGTGTGTCTATCGGGATCAGTTATGTTCTGGCTGGGAGTGAAGCCTATGCTGCACTGCTTCATACCAGGTGAGCCATACCAATTTGTCTCAAGGGCCAAAAGGAGAACAGTCATTGAGAATATGATACTATAATAGTACTGTAATACTGTAATAATTATAATTATAGTGGGAGTAGTGGGAGTTCTCAGAGGCTGCAAAACGGGAAACAAAAGGGAAAAAAGTTGAATAAAAAAGGAAAATGAATGACATTTTAAAAGTAGATGTGTTTATTTTGCATTCTGAATATGGTACGAACACTATGACTCATTTTTAAAACAAATTTTATATACATCTTTAAATACACAACGAAATAAAAGCCAAGACATTTATCAGTTTCTTTAACCTCCACAAGAAAATCAAATCTTCTGCCCATCATCTCTCCAAAAGCTAATGTGCATTCTGTATGTGGATAAGCAGCCTCAAAAGTTTAATATATATATATATATATATATCATATTTATATAATATATTATATTAATTATTATGAGTTTTTTTTTGTGTGTGCACATGCAGGTGACTGTGTGTAAACATGGAGCACAAAAGTGTGGCAGCAAGCACAAAGCAGGCTAAACTTTCATTTCACAGGTCCAGTTTATTACAACAAATCCAGGTTATAGATAGTCAGCCATGGAAAAGTGCAGCCAGTAGCCCTCCTAAAAACACAGAGTGAACCCCCAAAAATAAAATCTGCGCACTTCACCTTTTTTTTTAACATTCAGTAAAATGCAACATGCTTCTTATTTAAATGCAATAAATGTGTAAATGTATTATCCGTTTCAGCGTACGGCCTGAATTTGTATTCTATCAACATATAGAAAAAGATTGTATTTCTTTATATATATATACTGTTATTTAAGTCTCTATTATTGTCCTGTTATCTTCACACACATACACACTCCACTGAAATGAGACGTTGCCACCTCTGAACCCCATTCTCAGAATACCTATCTGTGACCGTGGTAATACAACATGATAAATGGCATGTTAAGCCTGGTTCATACCTATTGCGGACACACTATAGGGCACAAGGACACTTGAACAAACAGACGGGCACGTGTGGCCTGTTTTGTTTTAATAATATGAAAAAAAAAATCTGAACTAAATTTTAAATGCTCAATTAAAATTTTTTGAAGGGAAATGAATAGTTTACATTAATCAGCAAAATAGTCAACAGATGAATCAATAGAAAATTAGTGGCAGCCCTCAAACATATAGCAAATTGAGGAGTATAAAGAGATCTTCCTCCTGACAGCTCTGCTGTACAGGGTATATGTGTGTACAGTGTCCGTTTTACACTTCATTATTGAATTGTCCATAAACATGTTTTACTACATACAGTTGATCTTAAAATGATGTGAAAGGTCCAATCCAGCTGCACATGTGCCTGCAACTGTAGAAAGGACATATGCTGTATATATACTTTTTTGGAATAAATATTTGATGAGAGCTAAGAGATTGATGTAGTATGTAAACATTGCAAAAGTTTCTAAATGTACCATTTACTCCCCAGGTCATGCAATCCATATATGGAAATATTTGAATAAAGCCAGCAAATCAGAGTAGTACTCTCTAACATGTAGGTCTTAAAGGAATAGTTTAGTGAAAAGTCAAATTAACACTTTTGTTACTGAAACCCTTCCGAAGGGTACGAATCTTTCAAGACCCTTGAAAGATAAGGACTTAGCACGTCTCATATGATGCATGCAAAGCCAGCCCTCACCTTTTCCACCCGAAACGATTGAAGGAAAGCGCAGGGTCCCCAGCTTAACTGCACCAGCTAATAGCCGTTAGACACCGCTTTGAGTGATGAGAGGAGAGAGCGCCATCTATCCACCTGGAGAGAATACGGCCATTTGTGCTCTCTCAGACTCTGGCTGTTGATGACAAAGCGGCATCGCTGGGGATTTGAACTTGCGACCCCCGAGCAAAAGTGGCAGCGCATCAGACCGAGCCATTCGTGGGCCATTTCGAAAGAGTTGAGCAGCACTACAAAGCTGTTAAGCTGTTAGGATGATTGATGTAGTTTCAGTTTTCACCTAATTCTTGAACTGAGGTCTATGCATGCTCTTATACTAAACCAGCATGTGTTTTTCTTAAGTTATTTTGACTCTTTGCCAAACTATTTTTAAAAAGCACAGTGCAGAGTACAGCCTGTTTGATTCTAAGTGATAAAAAAGAAGCTACGTGATACATGCCGAATTTGGTAGATAAAGTCAAATGTCATAAGTGAGAGAGGAAAAGTTATTGGGAAGGGTTTTGCGGCCGCACTTGCGCCTACATTATTTTTTTTCAGCTCCTTTAATTTGGCGTTATAAGAAAAAAAAGATGCGCAGCTGCTTTTGTTTATCCTCTAAAAGAGCGTTTGAACTCTGAGCTCGCGTGCTCTGCCAAGGAACAGATCAAGAATAGCGGTTTGGAGAGCAGTTACAAATGCAATTGCATATTTGGTAACTGCTAATTCACTCATTATATCGTGCCCATAGGGTATGTGATCTTGTAACTGTTTTCTCTTCAAAGCACAGTCATATTTCTCTATAATGTCTCGGGGAAAAACAAAACCCCCCTGCAAACAATGCTTTTTCAGAAAGTCTTTTGAACGAAGGCTATAGTTTTGCTTTGCCAAACTTGAAAGAATAGACAGCAGTGACATGGGTCAGACTAAGGCTCCCCCCACCCCTCGTCAAACTTTCCTGTCAGAAGGAAGTGTCTCTAAAATCATTTTCCCAGCACTGATGGGAATCCTATTAATAATGCATGAAAGCTTATGCGCGTTTTGTTGCGGCTGCACTTTATCAGAACCCACGCGTCAGACACTCCTTAGACATGATGGATGATCAGACAAATTCCACATGCACATCAGTATGCAACCCAGAATCCGACAACGTAAACAGGAAAATTGAATAAACAGACTCGGGAATCCTTTCCAAGACCAGCATACGCTCTCTTAATTCAATTATGGGATAGCTCTAATTGCAACCTGTTCTACACTCCTTTATTTATTTTTTATTTTTTTGCACGTTTAACCATCCAGCATGTTACACAGCATCTTTCCTTAAGCTGATCACACGGTTTTCAAGCGTTGTTTTTGGGACAGTGGAAGTCCCGGCTTCCCAGAGTTTCGGCATGCACGTGTTTCTTATCCAGAAGTATCTGCATTAATGTTGGGATCTGAGAAGGCTTTTGGAGCAGCCCGGTGATTTATGGATGTGACCGTAGTACACAAATTATAGCCGCATTCTTTGCCCTCGAGTTCAAAGGTTGCGGCTTGTCAGCTTTCCTGTTTAATTAAAGTGCTCTTATCTTTTCCTGCAAAAAAAAAAAAAAAAAAAACACCCACTTGAGATCATGCCTGCTTCCAGAAAATACAGTCTATTACAGAGAAGGGGAGATTGGTTCGCCTGGTATAATACTAAAGCAACCATGCACTTCTGTCTTGTATGAATTGTGAAGCGCTTTATTTCAAGTGAAATGATCTATTTAGTCAGTCTGCTTTCAGGAGGATAGTTCTTTGACTGGCAGTGTTGTGTGATTAGGGCTTTTTAAGACAATAGGACCAACTAGACAAAAGCCTTTGCTTGATTTCTTTTCCTGCTGATGTTTAAGGGATTTGTTTCTTCATGTTTGTCTAAAGGGATGTGGGCGGCATTGTGTTTACATGTTCTCCCTTCACTTGCCATGCCATGATATCAATGTAGTGAAGTGTTTTTCAGACTTAACCCTCTATTAGTTACAGTAGGCTGGTACAGTTTGGACTAGTAGCTTGTAATGCAATAGTATTAAATATATATTGAGGATTGATTTTCTTAATATGTTAATATTGTGGTTGACATTTAGATCTTCACATTAGTGAAGTTTTATGTTTTCAACATGTAAAAAGGTAAAGGTGCACATCCTCCACATGTGACCCATCTGTGGTAGTGAACATGAACACACACTCACACACTAGTGAACTAGGGGCAGTGAGTACACACACACCCAGAGCGGTGGGCAGCCAACTGCAGTGCCCAGGGAGCAGAAAGGGTAAAGGGCCTTGCTCAAGGGCCCAACAGTGGCAGCTTGCCGAGCCCAGAAATCAAACCCACAACCCTGTTATCAATAGCCCGGTGCTCTAACCGCTGAGCCAGGTAAACCTGAGGCACCTGAGCCATATAGTATCTGGTTACAGCTCTACACTTCTTCTACACTTGCAAATTTATCTACACAGCTTCCATCACAGCAGAGAACCATTTAACCAGGCAAAGAACCTTTTAAATATTCAGATGTTGCTTTGAGTTGTTATGGTTCTACATTACTAAATTACTAAATAACCTTTGAAGCAATGTAATGTTTGGTCATGTGGGTTGATGGGTATTTATGTTTTTTAGTTTTTGCATTTACTGAACAAAATGTCATAAATCATTTATTTGAGGGTTTTTTTTTTTTTTTTGGAGAGTCCTTCGACAGCTCTTTGGTCTTCACCATAGTGGAGTTTGGAGTGTGACTGTTTGGCTATGATGTCAATTACAGGCCTCTCTCATCTTTTTAAGTGGGAGAACTTGCACAATTGGTGACTGACTAAATACTTTTTTTCCCCACTGTATGTAATCTGTACCGTCTTCATTGAAGTGTCCAGCTAGAAATGTGTCCATTTTACTACACCATTCCCATCTAGAAATTTAAAAGCCTTTCACTTTTCAAATCACCCAGGAATACGCTCGTAGCCATGCTATGCTAGCCTTATGATCAGGATAGCATCAGTTCTGGGAGTTTGAAGAAGTGTAATTAGCATTGCTGACTTTGGGTGGGTAGAATGCAGCAGTTTTAAAAAAGTTTTGTGACTGGCTGTGTGTGAGTTTTCACCCTTCTGCCACTGGTAGAATTTTGTAATGGATGGGAATAAGAAATGACTAAATTGGGGGGATAAATGAATAGTCACTACTTAATGTACAACAAGTGTTATAAACTTAGTTAAAGAGGTCTTTAACATCTCCTGGATGGCTCACCAAACTGTTCCAGAACATCGTAGTAAATACAGACAACACTTGTGTGAAGTCAAGTCCCAGATAGTGAGTGTTGACTGCATATAGACGTGGACATTTTTAAATGTCCTTTCTCAAAAATGGTGCATGAGGCTATTAGAATTACACAAGAGCAGACATCTGGACTACGGCATCTTCTGGGTTTACTACCGGATCTTCTAAAGTAAATATTGTTTCTTTGTTTGAAACAAAAACTTGGCTTCATGGCTACATTCTGGCAGCAAAAGCTGTGTAAAAGGGACGGTAAGGCTTGTGATCTGCATTTTTATTAGTATTATCTGTTTCCATTTGCTGTAGCAAGCAGCGAGAGGGGGTTTTACCATAAAAAGTGATTGACTCCTGCATGTGAAAATAGGGAGACTGTAAACAAATGTGCACCGTCACCACTTCCATCTGTGTTTGTCTCTAGTTTTCCTCTCCTCCCTCCGTTCCTTTCCTAGCCCCTCTTTTTACTTTTTTCCAGCTGCCCAGAATCCCAGAGTCTATCAGAAGCCAATTTTTACAGGCCTGCTGGGGGTCATTACTGCCAAATCCACCTAAGCAAACGCACTAATGAAGTTATAAAAGGATGTGAGAACATTTACATGAGGTGTATTGATTGGCCAGTTGATCTTCACCTTCTGATAGTCGGAGGACCACGGGTCATAAAGGCAAGCCTGTAAAAATAGATTTGGTCCTCTGGAGCATTTTGAGGCCGAAATCTAAAAATGTCAGAAGGGTGGAATCAATGTGTGCTGGAATATGAGATGTCAGATGATCATATATGCATTCAGGCACAATTTAATTATGGATATTCTGTGAAGAATTCTTTTGTAGCTGCAGTTGAAGCTGTGGGGCGTCCTCTAGGCAAGTCTTTGTTAATAAAATGTGAGGTTTTGATTGCAGCTGTTTCAGAGACTTTTGGCCGAGCTGTCATGTACTTCAGGTCAATAGCACATGAGGGTTTTGATCTAGCAGTGAATGTTCATCCTGTCCGTCTTATCAGTAACATCAAATATCTTATGCCTGTTTTTGTTTCTTTTTTATTTGTCTTATTTTAAATAATGTAAAAAAAAAACAGCTATATATTTAAAGGTGCCATATAGTAAGTATTTGAATGAATTAAATGCCCAGATGCATTTAGCCCATACAAGCCCATACAACTCCCAATTTCCAGAGAATAAATTAAATATACTGATTTTCCTTTTATGTTGGGCTTATAAATAATTTTATTTATAGAGCCCTGGTTTCCATCACTGCATAGGCCTTCACAGCTTCCACATAGCTTGCTAGCCTTTTTAGTTTTACTGTACCAAAAACATTGCACTTATTTTTTGCACGTTGCTGTGCTTTCAGGGCGGAGCAAAATTAAGAGATGTTAAACCCTGTTGGCTTGGTTTAGCTTTTCGTTGATACCTGCATACCTGGTGCTTCCCTGGGCTGTGCTTTCCCAAGTGGCATTTTTCCAGGCGGGGCTTCCCTAAATGGCACTTTGCATTTACATTTATGGCATTTGGACCATGCTCTTATCCAGAGCGACTTACATTTTAATCGTGTCACACAGGCAGCATTAGGAGTCCTGCCCAATGAGTCTTATTGGTGCAGTATTGTGTGCTTGCCTGCCACAGGGAATGCAGTGTTCTCCTGAGCTTGCGTTAGCTTTTAACCTAGCACCTGCACATTTCCCAGGTTTAGCTTACTGGCTCGCCGAGTTTAAGGGGGACACGTGACACAGGCAAAGCTCTGATCACCACGTCTGTTTCGCATAGCAAAATGCTTCTAGTGGTGATATAGCTGCAGGTGATATGAATGCTCTCCGGTGTTACTAATGCACAATTGTGGTAAGGATTGTCACAGAAAGCTGACAAGTATCAAAACCACCACATTCAGTTTACCACTTCACCAGCTTTGGCAAGGGCTGGCAGTGCTTTCACTAGTGGGCTGGGTGTTTTATGGCTCTGTTTTTGTTATGCACAATGAGGCGTTTTAAGGTTTTGAGAGAAGTGTTAACTAGTCCTAGTTTTCCATTATAGGACACTTTTAAATACTGTTCAAGCCTTTAATTACTCCTTATTTAAACTCCTTAGTAATTTAGATATCTTTTTTTTGCACTGATCAAACGGACGGAAGTCTAGCTTTGACTAAATACTAATAGTTTTCTTCTCTAAACCACTGTTCAAGCACTCACTTGAAACTCTTCTGGGTGTACAATCCTAGTGTTTCTAGAGCTACTTGTTACTTTTGTACTTTTGAAAAGTCAGTTATGCTTTGATGCTCTGCATACATTTGCTGTAAGAGCTCGCACTTGCCAGCAGGTCAAAATCACAGTGTTCAAACAATCACCAAATCATGCGATTTCCAAATTCACTCGACACAAGAATCAACTTCAGCTCCATCCAATCAATAACAATTAAACATGCTTCGAAGCATTTTATTTTCTTAAAATAATAGTTTGTCAGAATAATCACATACTTTTTCAAAGACCTGCTATTATACTCTATCTTAAAATACTCTATCTGCTGGAAACGGACATGAGTTAAACATGGCAACACTTATTAGTAGGGATGCACCGATACCACTTTTTCCATACCGATACTGAATTTTGAGTATTCGAGTATGGCTATAAGTCCTGATATTTATAGTGTTTTACTTAATATAGGTTTTACTTTTTTACACCAGATGAAATAAGCTTGAAGGAACAGCATTTACTGGTTGAGGAACTGCACATTTGAAAAGTTTTACATTGCCCCAGTGAATTAACACATGCAAGTAGTGGAGCATAATCTTGCTAAGCTTGACCAGATGGCTTTTTAATTGGTGTTCACATGCCAGTTTAGAAACAAAAAGTGCTTATGCAGCAATTTCACATTGAAGTACGCGTCTCTATTTGTAAAAAAAGGTACTAAACTTCAATGTGTGGCCTTTAAACAAGCTGCTTAAACTCTACTTTTAGTTTAGAATCAAGAAATCATCCCACATAGAAGCAAAAAGTGCCAATGTAAAAGTCCCATTAAATGTCCGTTTAATGGTAATAGCTGTTTATGACTCCCTTTTACTACTAAAGTATGCAAACAAAAATGTTTTATGTTAAAAAAAAAAGTAGGGTGTCAGTAAGCTTCATGTTAACAGTGCTCTCTATTGCAGATACCGATAAGTGCCGGTTTCTAGTTACTAGGTTCAGTTACTAGCCAGTGATCAGATTCCAGAACAGCTCCTTTTTATACTTTGTGAAATACGGTGCATTTACATGCAGCAGAGTGGTAAAATTGCAAGCTTGTATGCCTCGCAAATAAAGTGTTTTCCTTCCAGTTTAGTTCCGTGTCTTGTAACGCAGCTTGTTTATTAGATGACAAATTGTCTGACAAGTGCTGCAGTACACTTTGCGTTGGTAAGTGAGTGCCAATACTGATCAGAGGGAATTTTTCCCTTCGGGTAACCTGGTCATATGTACACATGCAGTGGTTGTACAACATACAAGAAGTTGTATGCTTCTACACGACCGTAATTAGATGGAATTCAATCGGAAGTCATAAGCACCCTTAGGAGGCTAGCAGAATGGCAGGAAAATGGGACTGTTAGCATGGATGCTGATGACTGGAGAGCATGAAAGCCTCTGGCGAACATTTGCAGGCTGGAATGAACTCCAGTAGATGTTCAATGTCAAGCCGGGTATCGCACATTCTTTCCCCGGTGGAGTTTGTTTGTTTGTTTATTTATTTATTTATTTATTGTAATTGCACTTATCACTGTGGAAAGGTAATTTATTTTGTTACACCCCAGTAAATACCTAACCTGAATACTGTTTGCACGTTGGCTGGCTGCGTCTGACTTAAATGCTTGAATGGTTCATTAAGAGCAGAAGGCGGGCGAGATGCCTGTGCAGAAATAGGTCAAGACAAGGGAGGAGAACAAGGGCAGTGAATTGAAAGTGAACCCCGCGAGCACAAATCGATAGGTTATTTCATCACTGGAAAATTATTTACAGTCCTCGGAATCCATTACCAAATCACCCATTTATCTGTGGGATATGGTTGACTTATTGAATTGGTTTCATAAATAAGTTTGCTTTGCCTTTAGACTCGATGTAATTCAACCTCTGCTTTCACACACTTAACGCTGGTGTCTTTTTTAGATTGTAATTACCTGCATTACCTTACTTTAGATGCCGTTTAATTGATGTATGTGTTTCTGTGAATGTTTTGTGCATTTACGCTCTACAGCGTCCACTTTCATTATACGCACACCTACTGTTCCTTGTCATTTCCACTCACCTCATTGTAGGGGTGCTAGAAAATATTAGAACACTTCAGTATTGTGATATGATATACAGAATCGTAACCCCTGTATTGGGATATGTATCATATTGCCAGGTCATTGCCAAAACACAACACTACCGCATTGGCCACCAGTCCAACTGCTCCACCATGTAGGTATGTAGAGTTCCACACTGTAGCCTGTAGCCCAAATATTGTCAAAAAAAATTGTCAGCCCCCCTTTATCCCATTCATCATTGGTCAGTTTTTGCCTATTAGACCACTGTTGACCCACTATTATTGTAGTATTGAGTGGTATACTACACTCAGAACAACAGTGACACTAAGGCTCTGTTTACACAGCAGATAAACTGGCCCAAATCTGATGTTTTACCAAATCTGATGGGTTTTTTTTTTGGCTGTTTCCACGCTTTTTAATTCATCAGATCAATTCATACTCCTAAACAGATTGTAAAACTGCTGATTGTGTACTTCACATTTAGTTTAGTTTTAGTTTCATTTTTGCTAGCATTACAGAAGCTATCAAGGAATTCCAGTGGCTGACAGCTGGACTTATCACTGACAATGCAATCAAGCTCACTGTAAAAAGGGTGCTTTATTTGACCGCATTCTTGGTTTCTGTAAACTTCTAAACTTTCCACGTTTAACTTTTACTTGGACACTTCAGTCAAGTCTTCCTGTAGCTGTGTTCAGATCTGTCTGCTTAGACTGAGATGATCAGATTCAGTGTGTGTGTAGCCGTTCACAAATAAAACATCTGTCAGATAAGACGAAGGACCAATTTTACCTGCTGTGTGAACATAGCCTAACGTGTGGTGCTGGTATGGGTGTATCAGGCACAGTGGCAATACTAGGGTTTTTACACGTCAGTGTCACTGCTGGGATCAGATTGAAAAAATTCAGTCAAGAGCTGCTATTTTGCTATTATATTTTTGTTATTTTAACCATAATAACACTTTGTGTTCAAAAGATCTTGTATTGCTATCACAGGACTAATAAGCTGGTGTCTTTCAGAGAGGCAGAAATTGATAGTTTTCTCACATCAGGAAGTCATTACACTTAAACAAGCCACTAAAAAAGAACACATTCATATGGTTCTAGTCTCTAAAAGAAGAGGCTGGTGAATGTATCAAAGTTTTATTGCCAATTTTATTATATATATCTTGTGCTTGTAAATGATACTTCCACTTATTTACACTGAAAACAACAAAAGTAGATGAAAACGGCTTTTAATATGTTTTGCCGCCAGTGTTTGGGTTCAAGATATAGTCTGACAGAATAGACTAGTCATCCAAAGGCAGGAAAGTACTTACACAGACCTGATTTTACTCCATTACCCTCAGCTGATCAGATGTCATTCTTATCAGATATGATCTGCCCCCTGCTGTTTTAGCGAGTCTAAATCCTAGAAACCCTGCCCATCTTCGTTCGAGGCATGTTGGTGTGAAATTATGTAGATGCGTGCTGTAAAGAACAGAAATTGTATCGTGCTTCTGCTGTCAGTGACTAACAGTGAGGCGCAGTGGCTTTTTCTTGTAATTTACTGTTAGTTTAAACTGTGATGCAGATGGAACTGGAGAAGTCCCATAACTGTCTGTCTTTTTTCATCTTTTTGCAGACACATCTACATTATCCCTGTCTTTACGTGGACGCTCTCATTGGGTATTCTTCTGGCCCAGGTCATCATTCAGCCAATCACGTCGCTGCTGACGCTTCTCAAAGGCATCCTGTTGATTATTACGGTAAGCGCTTGATGACTCTAGATGACCCCATTTCTTTTTCTTTTTCTCACACTGTCTGTTTTGCTTTCCTGACACATTTAGGACACTTTCAAACCTGCCCTTATGTCTTCTGCCTGTCATTTTGTCACTTCCGCCACAAGAGAAGGTCGAGAAGTTCTATTAAAAGTGCTAAGAATGCTTGGGTTCAATTATTATTGCATTTAAAGTGAGGCTTTCTGCTTCATATCATTTCCAAACAACCACTTTCTTCTTACATCAAACCTATTCATGTCAAATAGTGCCTTTTGTTGTATTCACCATGCTAATTGTGTATTGTCATTGGGTTTGGACGTGATGGCAAAAGTTAAACACTGTCACCTGGTTTATGGAAAACTTGTTTTTGTTGGAGCTGAAGCTGTAGCCCTGCACCGTAATCATGTTAATTCTTTCTCACAGAGGCAAGGGTTTCATTACTCTGTGTAGGAACCGTAAAGAAGGCCTAAAATTAATAGGCAGAAGTGAAGGGAAGGATATGGCACTACAGACATAATGAACTGCAATTATGAAATAATAATGGTTTCTGGCATGTGATTTGTCAAGATGAAGAAACGTGTGCCAAGAGTGCGCTCTTAACATCTCTGTTTTAACCCCGAGTCTGAACACAGTGTCAGTCTGATCAATACGCCTGGGTGTCTCAAGTCAAAATGTTTCATTCAAATGTAACAGGAGATGATGGTGATAGATAAATGTTTAAGATTCTTATGTCAGCAGTAAGAGTGTATTGGATCACACACAAAACTCAATTGTTTTTGGATTGGCAAAACAAGGGGACAAAAGGAGACAAACCAGACACCAGGAGACACTGAGAGTGATGTCACTTTAAATGTGTGGTCATGTATTACCACTGTCATATAGAGACGAACCGACTGCTTTGTGTGTTGTGTTGGCTGTTTTTGCTAGTTCTGCTGAGTTCTGGTACTCACATTACTGGGGTGAGTGATGTGTGTCTGAGTTGATGATGTTAAAAGTCCTTACTTGGCTCTTTTTTCTCTCTTTTACTAATTACTGATTGTGTAAAGCTGCTTTGTGACAACAACAGTTGTAAAAAAGCGCTATACAAATAAATTTGACTTGACATAAACTTGGGTGGAGTGGGACCCCCCTCAAAACTTTACGCCTGCACAATCCTAGCGTTAAGCGTAAGAAAAGCCATATATTGTCTGAAAACTATATTGTGATGGTAAAACTATATTAAACGGTTGGAAAATAGAAGGGACTTGAGGCTGCAGGGTTGCTACGGCAACCAGAAATACTGCACTGTTTTAAATATACATGTTTCACTGGTTCTTTCTCCTGTGGGGTTACAAATTAGGATACCGCAGCACAAAAGAGAATAAAAAACTTGCTTAAAATTGCCTTATGAATCAGTTTTGAATTTGGTGTTGAATAGCTGGCAACCTAAGGACAGGCAGGCACGTACAGTAACAGAAGGAGCAAATAGGTCTAAGTTTGAGGTCATAGCCTGGCATGGTGGTCTATTATGGAAGGCAGAACAGCAGCTCAGCGTGAGCACATATTGTCCTTTTATGGACATATTGCCCTTGTCCTATCTATTGTCTTTTAACTATTACACTTTGAAGTGTTTGCCAACTGTGTTGTTAGTACCTATGCTCTACATAGTGCGCAATATAGGTTTTCTACGCTCATACAACACACATATCTAACAAATCTGTGATCTGAGAATCAGTCATGACTCACTACGACTTCGACACACAGAGCACTATTTTGGTGTAGAAGACAACATTTCACAAATCTCACAATGTGCTACATAGAAAGTACAGAGCTATTTGAGAAGTAGCCTGGAGGCAGAGCTAACCAGAGTGCAGACATCTGAAGCTGATGGGACATCCAAGTAACTATTTGTTATGTTTTATTTTGCAGTGAATCACTGAGGAAGTCAAATTCCAGGCCTACCACAGTCTATTTTTCTTTTTTAGCCCAGCTAATCATCCTAGTTCTAGTTGTTAGGGAAAGTTAAAGGTCAGCTCTTAGTTAATATCTCTAAACTTCCTGTCCTGATGACCTGTCCTAATTTACTGCTTCCATGATTTTCGCTGGGTTTTCCCAAGGTGAAATCAGACATTGCCCCCAAAATTCTCATGAAGATAGATGACCAGATGTTCTCCATTCTACTCATTAAATATATATGTCATGTGACAAAAAATAGAACACCCCCTTTTGTGAGTGCAGGTGTTTTCTTTTTTTACAGATACCATAGAAATCAAACTTGCAGAGTATTTCTGATGCTAGATGCTATACTTGGACATCAGCTGTGGCAGGAGCTACCTGTAGGTCTCATGATGGCGTTGTAGGATTGTTGGAGACGTCTTTACGCATGCGGTGTGTTCTTTGGCTGAATTTGCTAGAACTGAATGGTTAATTTGGCAGTTTTTCCGCTTGTAAATAATTTTCCAGGCAGTCTGATGTTCTGAGTGTTCTGAGCTCTTTTTTAATCCTTTTCCAGACTTTTGTACCTCTACAATCTTCTTTCTAAAGGCCTCTTTGGATTATGCCATGGTGATTACACTCACGTTCTAATCTTCTGCACCTGATTATAATTTTAGCAATTTCTAGTAGCAATAAAGCCAGACTGAGTGGCGAAACAATATGGCTGCATTTATTAGGTAAAACAGCCAAACCTGAAATGAACCAAGGGATTATCTGCAATTTAATGGCATTTGGACTCAGCAGCAATCCAACATAATGTGCCAGGAACGTACTGAGGCTCAAATCATACCCGTTTATAGGATAAAACCTCATATCTGAGAGCAATTACGTAGACACATTTAGTAGACTGGTTCATCCAAGTTTGCTTGCTTTCCCTCTCATTTAAATTTAGCATGTCACTAAATTCGCAACTACAGTGGGCTTGTTTTTTTCCCCACCTGTTTTCAGAGGGTGACTTCACCACTCAGTGAGCTCCTACACGTTTTGGTGCCTGGGTTAATAAATGGGTTGCTGCCATTTATTTTTCTTCTCTTCAGCTTTCGGCAGACTGTAAAAGGATAGCTCTGGATCTGTGCAGTCAATCGCACTACAGACTCTTGACACCTGACAACAGTGCATTTTGGTTAATTAATTTTACTAATGATTTTAAGACATTTCTTCAATATAATTTTGATTACCATCATCCCTCATTATTGTTAAAATGAACATCAGATGTGCAGGGTTTTATGGGGTGTCCTAATATTTTCCTAACCGTATCCATTACAGTTTGCAGTACCAATTTTGCTCATTCTTGGCATAACCTTACCACATCATGCCTTTACTACAAACCTTCCGTAGCTCTCCCTTAGTCCAACTGAGAATTGTACTGTGATCACAGCAAGCTGCTCATTAAGCACTAGAGCAGTCCTCCCACTAGCGGACATCCAAGCGGGATGACAGGAATTTTCAACTTTGTCTCATCAGCCGGCTAAATCGAGCTCATCAATCACGCTCCATGATGTATTAGCCCTAGTCAGAGCACCCATGCTTATCTATAATTTGGGCGGTTATCATTTATGAGCCAGGACTTTATGGAGCACAGCCGACCCCTCCCGTGCAACACTGTGAATCACGCCACCTGGATCCCCCGGCACAGCCCCCCTGTTAACTTATCTGTGACTGGCTCCCCCATTTAACAGCAGGTGACATATTTTTCTGACACCCACAACGCAACGCTGACCCATAAAATGACTGGCGCCAAATGAGGAGTTTAAGTGGCTGTAATTTAATGCGGCTCTCAGGCAGGAGGATATTTGCTGGATTATGGTGATTTTGGAATGGAACATTCCTGCGCATTAAAGGCACCCTGACATGCTTTGTTTTACTTTTGCTTGTTATTGGGTTACAAAGCATGACATGCAGTAAAATTCAAAGGTTTGGGCAACCCCTGTTTGAAATTTCTGTGACAATGTAGTTAGTTAGTAGTAGTAATAATAATATAAATAAAATAAATAATATTAGTGAGTAGTGAATAGACGAAGAACCAAACTCCAAAAGGCATAACATTAAAAATGGACTATTCCTTTCAACATCTTAAACAAGATGTATTAAGCAAGTGAATGTATTGTTTTGTACTATTTTATAGCGAAAGTAACTCTCATGAAAGTCTCAAACTTTATTGACTTGTTAGGGGTATAGGTTGTTTGCAATGAAGTCATAGTCATATTAGGGTGGGGTGGGGACTTCTTTTTCCACATTGGTGTTAGAACTTCCATTCCGGTACGACAGCTGAACCATTGATATAAATTACAACTGTATTATAATGTCACTGTTGTGGGACACCATATGGCACTAACTATCCCCTGCAGCTTCCAAAGAAGAGGAGCGTCTATAACAAACATTTAACCAAACATTTACCCAAATCTCCATATGTCTGTTATTACTGTTTTTTTTTGAAAAACCAACACCAGAACATCCTTACACAGAGAAATGGCTTGATTATGAAGCTCTTGCTTCGTAGACTAATGCCTCACAAGCACCTGACGTGTTTACCTTACCAGAACTTCATAACAGAGTTTTCTCTTCACAAAATGGTAGAAAAACACGCGTAATGACACAGTCAAAGTCATTAGATATGTCATTACATATGGTTTATATCATTTCAAGCCCAAAGGGCACAAACACTGGCAACTAACCAGCCCCATGATGTTTGACTGTGTATGCTCAGTAGGTGATTTTATTGGGGTCTGTTGAAAAAATAATGTTGTGGGTCACCAAAAAAATTGAATGTACACAATTTAATGCTAATATCAAATATAATGTGATCTCTGGAGAACAGAAGATCTTCACCCAGTTATCTATACAATCCCAAAATTCCTTTGTTCCTTTGGTCAGCAGGATCGGTGGCGCACAAGGTATTGACATTGGGCAATGCGGCCGGTCCTATGCTATGGCGCATACACCGTGCCACATCCTGCTGTGGTATACCTTCAAAAACTCTAATACTTTCAATGTCATGGGTCTTTGAACTTTTAACAACCTCTTTCGCAACCAAGTGGGACTCTGCTGCAGCCCCACTGGACTGGAGCTAGACACGACTGAACTTATGTTACATAGTGGTAATGAGGAACAGCGTTTCTTAATTCTTGTTTTAGAGACCTAAAAAATAGTCATAAAAAAGAATTGTGTTAAAACCATGTATCAGCTTAAATTTCAGCGTTGTCATCATCATTTGCGGTGACTAATTGCAGCAGCCCCAAAGCAGAATAAAGCAGGAGTGGAAGTGAATAGTTCTACTGTGCATTGACACATTGACAATTGACACATGACTTTCATGGAAGAGTCATCAGAAGAAGGCCTTTCTTGCTTTCTCAAAGGAACGTCTAAACAATCCTGATGCATTTCGGAAACAAGTTCTGTGGACAGATGAAATTTAAAAATAACCTCGCACGGCCAGTAAAAAAGCTTGATTTTTTTTTTTTTTTTTGACCGGGGTGCCCAAACTTACCAGTATTTTCAGGATAGTTTCCAGACAGTGCCTATCCATTTTAGCCCACTCCTCCTCTAATTGTCCCCATAACACCAACTGTAGAGTGACAAATGTAGAGTGTATAGGTCCAAATCTGTCACAGGTTTAGCAGATGGAAGACTGAGACATTTAGTCCAAGTTTCTAACTTGGAACAGCACTAATTAAAAATTTACCTGGTGGGAGTGTTGACTTTACTAGGACAAGAGGGCACATAACCAAGTAAACTGTAATGTAATATTAAGACTAAGAACCACAATAAAATGTGCCTTGAGGAAATTGGTTTGGAACTTTGGCAACCTTCTCATTTCTGTGAAATACACAACACTAGACTTTCCTTACATGTGACCTCAGTAACAGCCAATCAACCCAATTATTCATTTGGTGCATAATAATGACCAATTCTAAAAAGTAGTAATGTCCACAGATTCTAATAAAAGAAGTAGAAGTGAGGATTTGTAAAATGCAACAAACAAGCATAAGAAAAATATATATTCTCTAAAACAACCAAATTAACCCAATATCAGATGTAACAGCACCTTTTTTCCACACAAAAAAATCATCCTAAACACACATCAAAATCCACCATGGACTACATTAAGAGGTGCAAGCCTACGGTTTTACCATGGCCATCACAGTCCCCTGACCTAAACTTTATCGTGAGTCATCATAAGGGATTAATAATTAATTTTTTTATTTAAAAGGACTGAGCAACATTAGGTTATTGTAAAAGACTTGATTTCAACATTTGTAGCATAGTTAGCTAAATTAGATAAATCTCAATATGAAGGTGTCTTACCTTATACAGCCACCCTCTGTTTTAACATATAGTCACAGTGTGTTACCATAGGTGTTGGAGGTTGTTTACTAAGTAATTAAGAAAAATGATTTTCCGAAAAACAACCCTATGTACTTTTAGAGGTTATAGAGTTATGAAATAACTAAGGTTTGGGAAGAAGGAACATGCCTGGAGCTCTTCTCCTATTCCAAATGTCCTGTTCTACCTCTCATGTCCTGTGACAATGTTTCCACCCCTCACCACCACCAGATGTAATATTACTCTTGCTTCTTTCATCTTGTCCAGAAATGCATGTGAACAGCATGTTATTTAGGAGCGACTCAAAGCAAGAATTACACTTCCTGACTGTAGAGGGAGCCCAGGAGCAAGAAATGGCAATTCTCGCATATTGCTGCTTTAATGAGGTTGGGACCTTCTAGCTTCTTACTGTCATACATTTTGCTCCCATAGCATAATCATATGCTGATGGCATGGTCCAAACAAAATGGACATTAGACATAATAGAGAGATTATAGAGAATGAAGGGATACAGATTAGTTAATTATGGGATATGATTTGGATTTCTCATTACTCACTGACCATTTGATGTCATATATCGACACCCGAGGACCGCGCAGCGTCCACCTCTCCGTGCCGTGCACACATTAGCTGTGGCTAACATGTTGTATTCGCCGCCTGGTGCTTCCTCTCGCTTCTGTTCTGTATGGGTCAGCAGTAATGTGAAACAGTTTGTGGGAGCGTCTGCCAAGCCTGCAACAGAATATGCAGATGACTTAAAAGGCAGGCTGGCAGTAATTAAGAAGGGAAAACGGGGAGGAGGCATGTCAGATGCTGTCTCCCTAATTACTGCCAGTGTGGGATTTATTGTTAAGATTGGATGATCCTCCTTTTAACTCCTGAGAGGGAATCATAATCTGAAATATAGATCCATTAAAAATGCATATGGCCCTTGTTTCAAATGTGACCATGATATATTTCATTTTGAAGACAATGTCTGGCCAGTTAACGGCGGTCATTAAAATGATGTGTAGTTTTGCGATGGGACCACTATGGTGTCGAGGACGGCATCGGCCTATATATTTTACTTTATGGGGCAGTCTTAGGTGATGTTCGGTTCGGTCCTCCCTGCTTTGATTTCGTTGGTGTGGTGGGTTTCGGCTTGCCTGCTGAAATTGTGTTGAAATATGCATAAGCTTTTTTTTTCGTTTTGTTTATTTTTACAGTGGACGCATGAGGGGAGAAAGATGTCCTCTGGTTTTGTAGGGCAAGCTTACCTGGTGCTCGGCTTAACTTTGCTTTGACTGCTTGTGCCGGCTGAGTGGGAATTGCTGTTGCCTTTAATCAGTCTGCCGCTGACGTGTGGAATGCTGAGAAGAGGATGCAAGTGGCAAGGCAGATATTTCACTTTATGCAAATGACTTTGGAGCACAATGACTGTGGTTGTTTCCCTGTGTGCTTGTGTGTGTTTGTAGCTCTCAGATGTGGAATATACACACAACACACACTGTTATTTGTTTGGAATTTAAGAAAACTAATGAAAGGATGGAATCTTTGCAACTAAGTTTCTAAATGAACAAAAAAAAAAGTCATGCCGTGGTTGAATGTTCTTTTGTCTTAATAATGTCCCAATCATGCCAAGCTAGGACTTCTACCTGTCCACTCTCTTCATGCTTTATGTCCCAGCATAGCACAGACATTCTTACGTTCAAGGATGAGAACCATAGGGTGCACAGGTCCAGATGTTTGTGTTTGTCACTGGGAGACTTTGACTAAACCAAAAAAATCCCAATTCCTAATTTGGAACTGCAGGTAAAATGCTGAAATAATCATCCAGCATGACAACTAGATGAAATGCGCACCCAGTTCATGGAAGGGTGAGCTAAAATGGTCAGGAGAAAGACTAGCAATGATAATAGAAGATCATGCATAACCAAAACTAGAAAATGAGTGGCTACATTCTTTAAAGTAGCTACTCTTGACATTCTTTTGGCATTCCTGTCATCAGAGAGCCACTTGTGATGCATTTAGTTGCACATATTCTGCAAACCAATGATGTTCAATGATGTCAATTACAAGCCTCTCTCATCTTTTTAAGTGGGAGAACTTGCACAATTGGTGACTGACTAAATACTTTTTTCCCCACTGTGTGTGTGTATATATATATATATATATATATATATATATATATATATATATAGTGGGGAAAAAAAGTATTTAGTCAGTCACCAATTGTGCAAAATTAAAATTGAACTGAATTGAATTTAAAACTTAAAAAGATGAGAGAGGCTTGTAATTGACATCATAGGTAGACCTCAACTATGAGAGACAAAATGAGAAAAAATATTCGACTGAGCTCCATCCCTCTAGGGAATGCAGTTCAACTGCTCGACTGCCCAAAGCCGGGAGGCTTTATAACCCCTGAGCCGATATTTGGTATAAGGCATGGTGACTTAAGGCTCACAGGTCTGCTTCAGAGCATACCATGACATACTATTCTCAATGCTTTTCTATAGAGATTATGCATTATTATTAGTATTGTTGTTGTTGTTGTTATTATTATTATTATTAATATTATTATTATTATGCATTTAAAGAACTGGAGTGAAAGGGGTACACACAGTGAGTGTGTGGGTGTGTTTTTAAATGCAAATATCATTTGCAAAAACTAAAAGCCAACAATGTTCTTTAATTGAGGTTAATACTGGGTTCAATTGTAGGTGTTATAATAATATTTATTGAGGTATAGATTAAATGATTAAATGTAGGCATAGCAGTATTTTTATTCAGCCACCCCTAAAGGCATTAATGCGAGAGAGAGAGAGAGTGTACGTGTGCTGTGTGTGTAAGTGGATGCTTCAGATTTTTTTCAGGTTACTGGTTCTTAGTGTCAACGATGGTGTCAGGGGCACAGGAAACAAAGCTAAGATCTTTTGGCAGTGCACTGCTGGGTGACTGGGTGTCTCACTCAGCAAGATTATGAGCTTTAATGCCTTCACTTCTCTAATGATTACATGACTAAGAAGTCTTAAAGACTGCCAGACACATGGAGACATCGTGATTATGTTCTCTCGTATTGTGTTGCCCTTCACTTTATATTATACAGCTGATTCTAAGCTGCCACTGAAACATGTGGCACATTTGTGAACAGAATGCTTAAGGCTTACTTGGCAAAATAACCATAACCTGTGGTACAAATATATACTTAGTGTTAGAAATATATAAAAATACATGCTTAAAGCTCAGAAAGCTTTTAAGCTCAGAAGCTGCATTATAAACCAGTGTCAGTGGTAAGCAGCTCTAAGAGTCGCCCCCCCCCCCCCCCCCAAATAAAAATATTATATGACCTCATCCTCCACTATTGCAATTAGAATTTCAGCGTGCTGTTACACATTTTACATTTACAACTGTCAGGATTAGTTTATTTAAAACCTAACAATTCAAATTGACCTCCTTGATTTGCTGGCTATTTGGCTGATAATCAGAGGATGCCGTTTTAAAAATTTTACACAAGGAGGACCTATTATTGGAAAAGTGTTCAATAAAACTGGTCATACCCAGGCATGATTACTGCCAGACCTATTAAATCTAAACATCACTTAGATGGAGCCTGTCTTTCGATGTGAAGAAGACTAGAATTTCTAAGAAAGCAACACATGATGCCACATATTAAACAGATTCAAATACAGAAGTGAATAAGCAAACCACAATGTGAACCATTAGACACAAATGGTGGCAGACCTTTCAAGGAGTGATTGTGATCAAAGTGCTTTACCAAAATTACGGCAAGAGCACATCTAAGACATATCCTATAGGGTAAAAAAAGAGCATGGGCAAACATCTGGAAACAAACGTCTAAAAACGTCTAGAAAATATTCTTACCATAAGAACAGCATACTAACAGTCCAACATGGTGTTGGTAGTGTAAATATCTGGGGCTGCTTTGCTTCTGCAGGACCTGGGCAATTTGTTATAATGAATAGAACTATGAATTCTGCCCTCTATCAGAAAATACTATAGGAAAATGTTCGCCTGTCTGTTTCTGATCTAAAGCTCTTGTGCAGTTGGGTTATGCAACAGGACAATGATCTGAAGCACATAAGCAAGTCTCTGAATGGCTCAAAAGAAACAAAATGAAGGTTTTGGAGAGGTCAAGTTCTAACTTTAATCCCATTGAGATGCGGTAGCAGGGCCTTAAATGTGCAATTCCTGTTTGAAAACCTTAAAATCCCTCTACAGCGATGTAAAAGAAAAGTTGTTGCAAAAGATTGATTGCGGTTGTCACTGCCAGAGTTGGCACAACCAGTTATTGTTGTGTTGTCTCTATCTATATCAAAATTGGTTGGATGATCTGAAACATTTAAATGTGACAAATATGGTACAATAGAAGAAATACATTTTACTGCTTTCTCACTTCACAGGTTGGTGAGGAATATATTACTTGAATGTAATCATCTAACCTTCAAATATCAATTATCAAGCTAGAGCCACTGTAAATTGTATCACTGTAGCATTGTAAAATACAACATAGTTAGTTTGGTGATGCAATTCCAAATCCAGTAGGGGTGGAAATTATCGTTACTGTAGCAGGTATAAAAAGCTTGAAAAATCTTGATGTATGGGTGAAATATCACTGTAGAAATGATGAGCAGAACTTGTCAAGACCAAGACTAACAGACAACTCTTGTGGAGTGCAGTGTAGGCTTGTACTTTAGGAAAAGGTTGTGCACGAGAATGTTCCTTTTGCCTGAAGAACTCTCCAGTGGATGGAGCTGATTAATCCCATTAAGCTTCTACATGAACATTATGCATTTACAAAATCAGGAATTTAGAAGTCCTTGACTGGATTATTAGAAGGACAGTTCAAGCACTAGTAAACAGCAGGCATGGATGATAATTATATGCAATTATTGGAACCCTCTTTCTTGCTTGTGTGTAAAAACAAGATACTATTATGCCATCTGTTCACCATTTGTGATAATTTGTGTAAGCCTTGTAGCACTTCATCAGTGGTCACTTTCTGACCGCAGAACCGATATTGGCACTCTCCGTCTAGCAGTGGCACTGACGTCACACAAATAATATCCGGTCGACCCTGTGGTCAGAAACTGAGCAATGATGAATAGGGGTGCGAGTAGCTGACATGTAGTTCATGATAACAGATGGGTTCTGTTCAGCGATTGTACACCTCTATATATAGTGGAACTCAAAAGTAGGTGGAACTCACAGATTGGACTATGAGTGGTGAGTGGAAGTACAAGGCAGGTGTTTCTGCTAATAGTGAGAGTGATTGTTGATGGGCAAATCAAAAACATGCGCTTTATACTGTATATACAGTGCGCTCCATAATGTTTGTGCCAAAGATATTTTCTTGATATGCACCAGTTTAAAAATTCAGATCAAACTAATCTGACGTGATAAAGTAGACGTTTCAGACTTAAATTTAAGGGTATTACATTTCAGTTTCACTATGTAGAAAGAGATGTCTTATAAGTCAAATACTTAACGGCATCCCTGTTCTTGGAAATACAATAATGGAAGACATATTAAGGCTAAAGCACACCGACCAGACCTTCTAGGACAAAGCCCAACATTCAACATTCTTATCAAACCCCACCCAAGAAAACAGCAGATCTTCAGTATTGGAAAAATGGGGATGTTTGTAAGTCCTTGCATGGTTTAAATTCAGTTTGATCCTATTCAGATGGAATTAAATTTGCATGGGGTCCTGGGGTAATTTTCTTTTTTTCTTTTTTACAGGGGCGTGTGTGAGTGTGTGAGTTTTTTTCCTGTCCGAATTGACCCTACATGTGGTTTTCTCTGTCATCCTCTGAGAAAATTACAAACAAAATTACCTACTGTTTTTTACTGAACTCAGATCATCTGGTAATTTTAGATGCGTCCTGATTCACATTTACATGTGCTTTTCGCTTCACATCGGGGGAAAAAAGGATTTTGGCTGCTGCTGCATGCCTTATTTAGTCTCCAAGCTCCCCCCCAGCCTCAGAGTAGCTTATTTGACTTTTATCGGCACAACTCATTAATAGCTAAATGACTGGTAGGCCAAGGCAGAGCTCCACTGATGAAGAATCCTCACTAATCTTCAGAAAAATCCTCAGTTGAGGATTGCCTTAGTTTTCCTCAGATCACAGACAATCCAAAGACTTCTTTAACAGAAATACAGAGGCTACCATACAAGATGTAGGCCACTTAAACAAAACGCCCAGATTAATTAAAAAAAAAAAACCTTGTGGACAGACAAGACAGAGAAATAAAGGACCTACCCACAAATCAAACCATACCACATCATAGTGGCTTGGACATGTATGGCTGCCACAGGTAGCCTTCTTTGATAGCGCAGTGAAACCTGAGGTGTATTGGAATGTGGTATCTACTTAATTTCAAGTAAATGCCTCCACTCCACTCTTTGGAATCAATATCTTGCTGAAGGATGCAGCTCCCCAAAATCTGGAAAGTTCTTGGCATACGTAATAATATAAACAGTAATAGTGGAAAAACATAATAAAAAAAAAGATCTGCTATGATTAGAAGATGAACTAAAATCCTGTAAGAAACATTCTTTCTGATAAGGCACCCAGCGGGGTTGTTTCATTGTTGGGAGTTTTTTTTAAATTTTTTTATTAAAAATTAAATTCTACTTGCTGAAGTTCTTGCCAGTCACCCAGTTTAAATTCAGTTGAGCGTGCGTTCTATTTGCTGAAGAGAAAACTTATGGTAGCAAGCTTGGACGAAGTGTCATGACTCCATGGGGGACTCTATGAGTGATCATATGACTCCTACCAGCCATCCACACTCTCAGTCACCTGAATACTAATCTGTACCCCCTGTTGTACCTCTGATTAGTTTCGTATTTAAGCCCGGGCTTTAGACATAGACACTTGTGAAATATTGCATCCCTTTTTGGCGACTTACTGAGCGTTATTTCTTGTTTATGTATTTCGTGTATGACCTTAACCCTTTGTATTTTCTACATTGCCTTTTGCCTAGGCCTTTGGTCTTTCTGCCTGAGTTTTGATTCCCTGGATTTATACCTAATGTCAGTTTGACTACAACAAACAGGCATTAGGTATAATATATTTACCATTTTAAATATATTTACCATTTTGTGCCTTTCGGAACTGATCATGCCTGTTTTTTGACTTTACTTTTGGATTACGACTCTCTAATTAAAGCCTCTCATTCATTTCAACTCTGCAAACGTCTGACCTTGTGTGGAACGTTGGTGATGGCTGTAAATTTTAGTCTTCAGGTAGTCACTGCATGCAAGAGAGATGCAACAAAGTACTAAACATGCCTGCAACTATTATTGCTATGTCCCAAACATTATGGTACCCTGAAATGAGTGGGACTGTGGAAAAAAGTGTTGTAATTTTAACGTGGTGAAACCAAAATGTAAGCAAAAACCCTTAAATTAAAGTCTGGAGTCTGTGTACATTAATCATGTCAGATTGGTTTGATTTGAACTCTTCAAACTGTGGAGCAATGTGAACATGTATATACAGTCTGCGTGAAGTGAAGTGAAAGTTATTGTTTCAATATGCCATGTCCCGTCTTAATCAAAATTATACAGTTCTATTTAGGGTATATTTTTGTTGTTTTGGCTGTTATTGTACATTGTATGCTTCAGGATCTCAAATGTATTCCCCTCAGTGTATCAGGGTAGTGATTTTGTTTCCTTTATTTATTTCTTTATCAGCCATGGCTCACTTCTGCACCATCTAAACAACATAGTGGAGGTCTACAGGGTTGTCATCTCATCATAACAAGATGCCATTACAAACGCTTCTGGTTAGGCAGTGTATCGACCCCGCTCTTTGTAACTAGCAGTATGCATTAACCTTATTCATCCGCTAGAGGTTTACCTATGCTACTGTGCCAGCCCCAGAATGACACGGTCTGTGTTGTCAAGGCAATCTAAAATCAATGTCTTCCTTTACAGTGTTTCCTCCATTACTGTATTTCCAAGGATAAGGAGCCTGGACGATGCTAAAAGTACTGAACTAGTGGGTGCTGTCGAGTCTCAACATATTTCTTGGTGTATTTTACCCTTTCTTGATTTCTTGGAGTATTTTATTATTGTTTTTCCACCATAATAAATCTTCAGAGACAGAATCAGCATTCTTTTTGTGGGAAGAGAAATGTGAATCTTAAAGAAAAAAGCAGAATTTAAGTTTGAGAAATTCAAAAAATAGTGTGAACCCCCATCAATTACACAGAACCACTCAGTGCCTTATCAGAAAGAATGTTTTTCACAGTCATAGCAGATTTTTTTGTTGTTGAAATTAAAAATTGAGTGTTATATGATCATATTTTGTTATTATATATGGGATATAAATGTGGACTTTAAGCTTATAAACTAGACAGCAAAACATTTTCCATATTTTATGCAGTATTTCAAGGCTTTTTATTTTGGGTAATTAAATGCTAATTATACTGTGTATATCTATTAACAGTATTTTCAGTGATCTCCCTTCATGTCTTCCAAAATAGAGGCATTCTGGATTTCTGGAAGTTTATTATACCTATTATTGTACCTATTTATATCATATTCTCTTAGTCTGAGCTTTTTTTCCCCAAGTACTTCATTTTTATTTCAAGCTGCTTGTCTATCAAATTGCATAGGAATGCCATATTACAGTAATTTAATATGGTTTTCTGAAGCTAAATTGATTTAATATTATGGAAAACATTGATTCCAGAATGTTCAGCAGTGTTGCATCCGGACTCACTGACCACTTTGTGAAGTATACTCCCCATGACAGGTCCACCTTGTAGATGTTTAAACACTCAATAGTGCATCTTCTGTTATGTACAATTCATCACCATCTGAACATCATTGGTCAGTTTGACAGTTTCTAACCACAGCTCCGCTGTTGAACAGGTGATGTTTAGGTGGTGGGTCTTTTGGAACACAGCGCTGACACCGAAATGGCAGTGTGTACGTTTTGCTGGTATGAACGTACCAGACACAGCAGTGCTGCAAGACTTTTTACATATGTCAGTGGCACTGCTAGATTGATAATGGTCAATTTCCCCAAAATACTGGTGCATGGGCTAATGTCCATAACTGTACACCAGCAAAGGAGACATGCTAGATTGTTTTGGTTTTTTTTCTTCTTTTTACTATTTTCTATTAAGGCAGCCGGCGAGCACAATTTGTACTTAATCTGTACTGTTCCTCATTTCTCATCGTCTGTTGCTATCTTCTGCATTGGACAGCGTCCTGTGTCAAATGATGCGCTGTCAACCTTTATATATGTAATGTAATAAGTAGGCCGAATCCCCAAAACCTGCCGCAGCTGTAAAAACTGCAGAAATGTCACTGTGCTGCTGACACTGAGCTTATGAACAATTACCAGACGCTGGTGTTGGCTGACCATGAATAATGCACTCTGTTCTGAGTTCTGACCTCTTTGTGAATTTGGCCGTAAATTGAATCTTTACAGGGGCCTCGGAAAAAGCAGGGCTGAAAATAGGCTGGCATATCGGGGCTATCGCCAGGCATGTTTCTGTCCTGGCCTTTCAGACGGCGCGTCCTGCTGAGGCGTCGTGTCCGACTGATGAGAGCCTTCCATGACTTTCATTTCAGATGGATTATCCTGATTTGGTACAGAACATGTTTATTAATTAGATTTGGGGCCCATTCTGTTTTGATTTGCAGAAATCGCTCTCTCTAATGTCCTGCTTGCGTCACTCTTGTCAGGAAATGGACGCCCTCATGAGTTTGTTTGTTGCTGCTGCTGTTTCCCTCGTAATGACATTATCTAAGGCTAATTGTCAAGTGGCAAATTCTAAATTAACTTGGTCATCTGTAATTTGTCCGATGTGTAATGTCATTCTCCATAATGAATAATGCGAAGTGGCAAAATAACTGTAGGCTTGCAAATCTACTTGCAAAAAGCTTGAATTAAGGTCTCTGGCTCTGCTCATAGCACCAAATTCCTCCATCTGTCATACTCAGATAGGTTAAGTTTCCACGACCAAAGCAATAAAGCAGATAAACATTAAATAATAAAGATGTTTATGGGAATATTGAAGTGAATTATAAAAGGTATTTCTGGAACATGGAGCCTGCAGTGGGACTGCAGTGGGCACTTTGATAGATTGTGGTGCGCCAAAAATGCAGTGTTAGCAAAACACATAATGTGGCATACAGTGCATGTTACTTGCTCTATATAAACCTTGCTACTGTATTCAGGCTCAACAGGAGCATTGTTAAGACTCTTCTTTTTTTGGACCAGACGTCACAGTAAATGCTGATTGCAACCAGCGCAGAATGTACAGTATGGTGCCTTTCTGAGCAGGCATGCGTGTGTATTTTCGGCCTGAGCTTGGTTATATACTTGCAAGCAGCTGAAGAGTGTAGATCATTGTGTTATGCTTTCGTCTTATCTGCCATCGATTTTCTTTTTTTTTTTTTCTTTTTTTTTTTCTTCCCCCAGCTTCTGAAGCTGGTATAGCAGCTGTGGGTCATCCCCTGATACAGGCTGCCTACTCCAAACAGATCAATGTCTGGAGACCAGGCTCTCCGCTGGGCTCTCAGCAGTCTGCCACACCATGCCTCCCTCAGGACCCCTCATCCGCACTTGCCAATCGACGCCTTTGGTGGAGCTTTATTAATAAAATATGAAGGATGGAGGTATGCAGCACCCAAACCATTCACTTGGGTGGGATGCTATGTACTGTATACATATGCCTACTGCATAATGGGCCTAGTTTATGACACTTGAAAACTAAAACACTATGCAAAATGTGCAGTGCGGTGTTGAACAGTAGTATTACACCCATCTTAAATCATGGTTACCTTTATACTGAGATGCCATTACAAATCTAATAGGGGTGGAAACGACCCACGAAGTATCAAAAATAAAGAACTTAAGTGAAGATGATGGGTATTATATGTGTGCATGTAATATGTGTGTATGATGGCAGTGGTCAAAAGCCGATCTGCACCAAGACCCACCATGACCCAACATCCCATAATATCCACGGAAGACGAGCGTCCAGGCTTTTTTCTGTCCTGTCCACCAAAGTGGTGGATCAAACTTCCCCTGGGTGTCCGAACGGCAGAGTCGCTCGCTGTCTTCACACTAGCTGAGGTTATTCTTGAGTAAATAGCGAAGCACTCTGGATAAGAGTGTCTGCTAAATGCCTTAAATGTAAATGTAAATGTATGTGTTGTGACTTGCCTCATAACCTGTCCGGAGAGAGGCAAAAGGGAATGAATGGATAGGAGGTCCACGGGTTGTACCTGTAAGGGAAAAGAGAATTAAGTAATTCATGCAGATCTGTAAATATACTTACCCTAGGGGGGGGGGTGAAATAATGACCAAGGTCTGTAGCATAAATAAAGCCATGGTAGAATTAGTATAAGACATAATACTTTTTAAACAAGAAACTGTTGGTTACTTGAAAATCTATTTTTATGTGGGTGATTACATGGATATGTGGGAGATAACAGGCAGATCAGAATATTTTATATGATATTGATATTGTCAGATGTATTACAATGCCTTGTTAGGCAAAGACTCCAGAGTACTGTTGAAGGGACAGATCAAAAAGTTTTGTAATTGATCTCAGTATTTTAAAATACAGTAGTTTGTTTTGATACACTTGCAGTTAGAGTATTTGGCCTCTTATTTTAAAATTAATTTTGATTAATTTTAATCAAAATTAATTTTCAATAATTCAGTTTCAAATATTTTTCCAATAATTTTGCTCATCCCTGGTTGTACATGATAATCAGCTGGAGACGTTCCCAGTAGGAGGAGCTAAAAAAAAGCCCCATATGAGTAACTTTTGCCTCCACAATATCAGAGATATTTGCATTTACAATATCAAAGTCCTTGACTGGATTCTTAGAAAGAGCTTAGGTAAGTAGCAGTCCTAGGGGCAGTGATAAATCATATGAGGACGATCGATTTTAAACTTGGAGAAGTTAGAGAAGTTGTGTGCTTGGCAGTATGTAAAAGTATGTGTCATTGCTTGTGTGTATCATATCAATTTTTTATTAATAATTTGTATAGGGCTTTTTACAGCTGCCGTTATCATGAAGCAGATTTCCAGGAATCAGTAATAGGACAGGAGGTCAACAAAACAAAAACCCTTTTGTGTTAGCCACCATGTAGCACTTCATCAGTGGTCACTTTCTCAGCTCTTGGCACTCTTAATCTAGTGGTGACACTGACATCACACAAATAATATCCCTTTGGTCAGGAACTGAGCAATGATGAATTGAGGAGAGAGTAGCTGACATGTAGTTCATGATAACAGATGGCTTCTGTTCAGCGATTGTACACCTCTATAGTGGAACTCAAAGGTAGGAGGGACGTACAAATTGGACTGTGAGTGGAAGAGGTATACTACACACTGTTAGGTCTCCGGCGCAGAATATGTGGGACATCATGTAATTATATCATCATATATCGTGCAAGGTCTAAAAACAAGGCAGGGTGCATAGACAATAAGTATGTACTCTGATGTTACTATACTTCTTTCTTCCAGATGAAAGGTTGAAACAGGGAGTGGCTGAGTGGAGTCAGAGGAGAAGCTGATTGCTTTCATCCGACATCTCTTGTTGTAGAGGTCCTGTATGGGTGGGAAGGCAGCTGCAGTGATGTACTGGGCAGTTTTCACCACTCTCCGCAGGGCCTTGTGTTCAGCTGCAGTGGCACTGCAGTATCAGACAGTGATGCAGCTGGTCAGGATGCTCTCCTGAGAAGCTGTTGTGGCGGGTTGACTTTGCTCAGCTATGTGGGGAAGTGTAGGCGTTGCTGGCCCTTCCTGGCGATGTTTTTGATGTGTTGAGCGACCAGATGAGATTTTTAGATATGTGGACACTGAGGAACCTGAAGCTGCTCACTCTCTCCATCGCCGTCTCCTCAGGGGTGCTCAGGGGTGTGTGCATTCTGCTCCCCTTCCTAAAGTCGACAGCCAGCTCCTTGGTAATGCTGACATTGAGGGAGAGGTTGTTGTCAGTGCACCACTCTGCAGGGAGCTTCAGTTCTTCCCTGTTGTTCACCATTGTTATGTTGTTGGCAAACTTGACGATGGTGTTGGAGCTGTTTTGCCTCCGTAATTAAAGCACCAAAGGACCAGGCAGTTGGTGCTAGGATTGAAATGGAGAGTGCAGTGAATGTGTCTCCTCCAGAGTAGTCATAGGTGTCTTCTGCTTGCACAGTAACTTCATATAGTACAGATGTGCCATATTCTTTCCATTTCTTAATGATTGAATTAACTGTTCAGTGAGTTTTTTGTATCCATCCAATGACCCATACTCTTCAATAACCATTTGTCTTCATGATGTATTTGTAGCCAGAAATACTGAGGAATTCCAGACAATTCCTTGAGACTGTGAGACTACTAACACTTATTGCCTGGACCTCTGTTGAATTAGGTCAGTTACTTTAAAGGGGTTTGACCTTGGATTTTATTATATATTGTATGCTTCCGCATCTCAAATATATTTCCTCCACCTCCACAACACAGTGGAGATCTATAGGGTTGTAATTTCATCATGATAATCCATAGGCTGACTGGTAAGTCATCCTAACACACATCCCGAGACTTGGATCCAGAGTCAGCTGGATGGCAATATTTCTCTAATCAGAGGGAGCTGTTGGGTGTGAGTGTGTGTGAGTATGTGTGTGTGTTTCACACAATAGATAGCAAAATCTCATCTAATCATGCATTTCATAAACACGGAATCAAAGACGTCTTGCGAGGCGTGTAAATGTCACCCTGTCAGCTCGGAGCTGAGCGCTTTGAGCCACGGCAATTAAACACTGCTACTGTTCGCCTGAGCAGTGGCTGAACTTAGATGTCCGCCAGCAGAGAACTGCAGGCAAACTGCCATTTCCTCTCTCCGATAGTATCTCCGCCTCTGTTCCAGTAGAATACACGCACTCCAGACGTAAACAAGAGTAATGCACACTAATGCTGTATTCCATCTGCGTCTGCCATGAGGAAAGTGAGGTAGAATGCTTCTGTTTAGGCAGCATATCGACTCCACTCTTTGTTACCAGCAGTGTGCTTTAACCTTATTCATCCACTACAGGCTTCCAGATGCTGCTGTCCCATTCCCAAAATGACACTGTCTGCATTCTCAAGGTAATCTAAAATCAATATCATCCATTACTGTGTTTCCTTTATTTCTGTATTTCCAGGGATAGGAAGCCTGGACATGCTGAACTGTGTAATACTGTCTAATTCTACTAGGTAGAATATTCTGGAGTTGCTTGCCCTATTTTATAATATATATATATATATATGTGCAGTCAATTACTGCCTGAGTCTGGAACCCATAGACATCATCAAATGCTGAGTTTCCTCCCTTGAGATGCTTTGTCAGGCTTTTACTGCAGCAGCCTTCTTGCTGCTTGTTTGTGGGTCTTTCTGCCTTCAGTTTTGTCTTCAGTAATAAAAGTATTTGGGTTGAGGTCAGGTGACTGGCTCGGCCATTTAAGAACGCTCCATTTCTTCGCCTTAAGAAACTCTTGAGTTGCTTTCTCAGTATGTTTTAGGGCATTATCTATCTGTACAGTGAAGTGCGGTCCATATAATCAATGTTGCAGCATTCGACTGAATATGAGATGACAAATAAAATTCTATATTTAAATTCATCCTACTACTTCTGTCAACCGTAATCATCAGTAAACACCAGTGACCCAGTTCCCATTGGTGCCCAGGCTATGGTGCCCAGGGTATGCAAAGTGCCTCCATCAAGCGGACATTGACAGATGGTGTGGTATAATTATATACCCTTCCTTTCCTTCTCCATATTCGTAACATATTTGTATCGTACAGTTAATGAGTCTTGTTCCATGTTTTAGATCGATTCTAGCTGTCTTATCTGTCCTTTATGTTCTTGAGCGCTACCAGTAGTTTATCTTTATCTTAATGTTAAACCTCTGTATTTACATTTATGAAGGCATCTCTTTGTGGTAGATGCCTATTACCAAACCCATACGTACTTTGTCCCCCCATCACACACAATGCCCCCAACAAAAGTGAGGGCGGACCAACACATGCACAGTCAAGCCACTCATTTTTTCGAACCGCTGCCAATGCAACATCACCGGGCAAGCAGCACGCCTGGAGGAAAGCGTCGCATACGCGGCTTCGGCACACCACCTCGGAGACGGCAGCGACGGCCAGCACCGCAGCAAAGAGCTGTGGGGAGAGAGCGCCATCTACCCACCCTGGAGAGAGCAAGGCCAGTTGTGCTCTCTCGGGGCCTCGGCTGCCGAAGGCTAGCAGCATGACCGGAATTCGAACCAGCGATCCTTTGATCATCGCCTGATATGTCTCTGATAAGTTGCTTTAGTTTTTTCAGCATAATGATGGCCTCCTTCACTACAGGACCGGATTTTAAGAGTTATCAGAACTTCTACCTAATACATATTGAACTCTTGACCTCTTGTCTACTTAGGCCATCGTGGAATAGCAAAGAAGCAGGCCAACAAATTGGCACGAAAAGCTTCTCACTTGATTGTCCAACTACTTTTGAGCCTCTGAAAATGGAGGGACTATATAAAATGCTTGAAATTCTTAACAGTTAATGCAGTGTTTTTGTGACCCCCTTGAATTAGAGCTGAAAGTCAACACTTCAGTCACATTGTGAGTGCTTGATTTCAACCCTATTTGTGGGGAACAGACTTGTATAGACAAGACTGAACCCCTAAAATAGGATTTTGTTCCAGTTCTTGTGCCACGTGTCTAAATAGTAAGCATATAAAATTTTTTTTTAGTGAACTGCAGCAGAATGGCAACAATATTCCCTTTTTATATTCCCTATTTATTCTGAAAAGTACAAATACACCCCTGTGCAGCATTTCACACAAACTCCTCATAAGTCAGCTCATACACCAGGTTTGCTTACATAACACGCATGTGTTTTAGGGCTGTTTGCACCTGAAACCTGGCACAAAAGGCTTAGTACATCTGTCTCTGTGAGCACTGGAAATTGCAGACCATTGGTCATATTGAAGCGGGAGAGGTCAGGAGGGGAAAGTGACCCATTCTCATTGTACCTGTCAGCAGGGTCATGTGCTACAAGGCCTCATTTTGTTAGGCCTCCACACCAGAACCCAGATTATGGTAGAGCTGAAGTATTGCTGTTCATGTAAGCTGTGGGGCACCAGGAGCTATTGTTTGTCTGGAGGGTTGCTGGTTTGGATGTCCTTCCTCTACCTTCCACAGCTTTTTAGGGTTTCTGCAGAACCCTTCCTTCCTCACCCTTACACATATGCTTGGTATTGGAATGTCAGCCTTGGAATGTTAAGGATGTGTGTGATATTACAGCCTTGGAATGAGCAGAGACTGCTCGCTTTCTGTAACCTCAATAGCTGAATGAAGCGTTGGAGGAACAAAAGTTTCTGCTGAATAGCGGCGTAAACCACTTTCCTCTTATTTGGAGTTCTTTGTGTCCCATTTTGCAACACAAGCTAAATGCTACACCCTTCAAAGTTGAAATGTAGGCCATTTGCATTGCAGCTCCGTCTGGGCTTGAGATTTAGCATACTGTTCTTCAGATTTGCGCAGAGGCTTCACACTCTGCATTGCAAGTATATTTGCTGGGTAAATTAGGGTTATTCAATCATGACATCATTCCGTCACACCAAGCCTCACATTTTACGTCAGTGCGAATAGTTCACCTGTGTAGGCTCTGCTGTTACTGTATGGGCATATAATGACTTTCGTACTGATGTATGATTTGTGTGCAATAAACTCAATACCGCTTTGTGTAATTGACGTCCTTCTGCCATAACGGAACGAGCAATCAGCGCCTTCAGTGCAGCTTTATTAATAAAGTTTCAAGCATGTGGATTCTCAAGTATCCTCTCGGCTTTCTGTTCAGGTCAGTTCTCCTTTCAGCTCAGCTCTCTGTTCAGCTCCGCTCCTCATTCAGGTTTTTTAGCCCTATTCAGCTGGACTCTCCAGCTTCACCCTCTATTTAGCTCAACTCTCCAGCTTCACCCTCCATTTTATTCAACTCTCTAGCCTCTTCCCCTTCGTTCAATTCAGCTCTCCAGCTTCGCCTTTCATTCAGCTCAGCTCTCCAGCTTCACCCCCTATTTAATTAAACTCTCTGGGTTCTCCCACAGTCAACTCCACTCTTTCACTTCCCCCCATTCGCTTAATTAAGCTCTCCAGTTTTGCCTTTCATTCAGCTCAGCTCTCCAGCTTCATCCTCCATTTAATTCAACTCTCTCGCTTCTGCCATAGTCAGCTCAACTCTTCAGCTTTCCCCCCATTCGCTCAATTCAGCTTTCCAGCTTTGCCTTCCATTCAGCTCAGCTCTCCAGTTTTGCCCTCCTTTAAATTCAACTCTATAGCTTCTCTCACCATCAACTCCACTCTTTAGCCTTCCTCCCTTTGTTCAATTCAGCTCTCCAGCTTCTCCTTCCATTCATCTCTGCTCTCCAGCTTCATCCTCCATTTAATTCAACTCTCTCGCTTCTGCCATAGTCAGCTCAACTCTTCAGCTTTCCCCCCATTCACTCAGTTCAGCTCTCCAGCTTTGCCTTCCATTCAGCTCAGCTCTCCAGTTTTACCCTCCTTTAAATTCAACTCTCTGGCCTCTCCCACCATCAACTCAACTCTTTAGCTTCCCCCCTCCGCTCCATTCAGATCTCCAACTTCGCCTTCCTTTCAGCTCTGTGTTCCAGCTTGACCTTTTATTTAATTCAACACTCTGGCCTCTCCCTCCATTCAACTCAACTCTCCAGCTTCACCCTCTATTCAGCTTGACTCTCCAGCTTCACCCTCCAGCTAGAATTCAACTCTCTAGCTTCTGCCACTGTCAACTCATTAAACCCCCCCCCCATTAAATTCAGCTCTCCAGCTTTCCGCGCAGCTCTGCTATCCAGCTTTGCTCTCTACTCTCAGGCTTTACCCTTCGTTCAGTTAGGTTCCCCATTGTGCTCTGCGCTGCAGCTTTGCTTTTTCAGAGCTTTGTTAAGATCTGCTGGTAGTTCAGCTCAGCCGTCTCATTGGCTTGGTTTTCTGTCCAGCTTGAGTGTCATTGGTTAACAGACTTTCACATGTGAAAAAGGTTACAGGTCATTGAGTTGAGCATGTTTAATATTTACGATTCTAAATCACAATGGTTATGGCTGGATTGTAAGCAGATCGATTGGGTGGGTTTAAAGTTCTGTCTTCTGCGAAACATTCGAACAATGTCCAAATGTTTGTACACAGCTGCTTATTCAACAGATTATTATTAGGGAATTTTTGCCTTTTGCTCCTTTTCTACAGTAACGCACACTACTCTTCTGGGAAGGCTTCACGATAGATGTTGGAACATTTCTGTGATTTATCCACAAGATCATTAGTGAGGTTAGGTACAGTTGTTCAGTGATTAATTCTAGATCCCAAAGGTACTGAAATAAGCTCCATCACTCCAGAGACTGCTACTCTACTACTCCACAGCCCAATGTTGGGAGGCTTTTTACCTCTCTAGCCAACAATTGGCATTGTAGATGGTGACCTCACACTCATTTGTGGCTGCTACAGAGTGTCCCAGTCAGAGTGTCCCAGTCTGAAGTGGGATAGCATAGCATTTATCCCTAATGCTATGGAGGTAATACAAGCTGTGTGCTTGCAACTAAACGCAGCAGTGGGTGCACTTTAAAGTAGCTAAATTCCCTAATTAGTAGGAGCAATAAGAAGGGATTTTTGGATGTCTAGTGCCGAGCAGGGTTGGTTGAGCATCTGAACAAATGTAACTGCTGTTTATTTTTACATATAGATACAGCGCACACAGCGCTCTCTTTATTTGAGGACCTTCAGTCTGGAACACCTTACCAACTCAAGGTCTAAACCCATCTCTTTCCTTACCAGCAAGCTCATGTGTACAACTTTATAACACTGTTGTATTTTTTTTTTCTATAAACATTATGTTACATAATCAATACTTGGGTTTTCTTGAAGCCCTTTCTACACATACTCTACTTTCTACTTTCCAATCTTCACTAATATTCTTGCATTTACTTGTTTTATGATTACTCTGATTGTAAAAGTAAAAAAAGCTTACTTATACAAACTGGTCTCGGGTTGAGCATGCATACTCGCTCAGCAAAAAACACAGTGTATCCAGCAAGACAATTTAATACAGTCATTTAGACATTGAGCTCCTAAACTGTGTGCAGTGTGAACATATAGCATATGACGTAACCCTTAGGTGAGCTGAACCGTCGAGTTGCTGAAATCGTTTTGATGATGATGGAAATACACTAGTACCACTCAGGCAACCACCTGATATACCATTGCAATCACCTTGCAACACTAAAGCCCCCCTATCCCACACCTATTTAGCAACCATATCAACCCCTTAACTACTCCAAAACAACCACCTTGCAACCCCATAACAACACCAAATAAGCTGCCTGGCATACCCTAGCAACCACTTGGCCACACCAAAGCAGCAATACCATATTAACTGCCTGTAATACCAAGCAACGCTACAGTAACCACCTAACAAGCATTTAGCAACACCACCGCAACCACCAGGTTGCCATTACAGCCACCAGGGATTCCATAGCATGACCATAACAGCCACCTAGCAACCATTTCAAATATCTTTGCAACACCATATAAATCACCTAGACTACCATAGCAACCACATAGCAACAGCGTAGCAAGTTCTTATTCTGCATTTCCTTCTAGTGTAATCATATGACTTTAAATAGACTAGGTTTTCAAAATCGACGGATTGTGTTCAAATGACATTAACTGCATTATAGTAATCATCTGGAGTAGATAACAGATTCTATTTTGTAATTAGGTAATTATTGTTAAATAGTAAAGCAATAATAATAATCATCATAATCTATAATTCGAATTTCATTGACTTTTAATTAGCTTTTAATGCCATACATTTAACGCCATTCCCCATCCCCTCCACAGCCTGCTCAACCAGCAGTAACGCGAGTGTTTCCCGCCTGCAGATGAAAAACAGCCCGTTCGTGTTTTTCTCCAGTGTCAGAGTGTGTTTTATTGTTGGGCTTAAGAGCAGCACAAAGTCCTGTGTCATGTTTTCACTTCCGTACGAAGGAGTATAAGGGGGATCACAGTGTGGCCCTCCATAACAAGTTAGCAGCAGGATGGAGCAGGACAGAGGTGTGAGGGCCATGAGTGATTCTATTGCTCTGCACGTCAGCTTCCTCAGACTTCCTATCAGTCTGCCGGCCTCCACTCCGCCCGGCTCGTACCGCTTGGCCTTCTCGAGCACCATTGTAATGGATTCACTCACTTCATCCCACAGCCCCAGTGTGCATTCGCAGAGATAGAAGCATCCGCAGTCTTCTCCCACTGTACATTTAGAGGGGATTTGCTTTGCTTGGAAAGTGCTAAAGATGTGCATGGGTAAGCGCGTGTGCTGTTTTTCCGCCTGCATCACTTTTGTGCATATTGTGTGTGTCTCTGTGTTTGTGTGTGTGTGTGTGTGTGTGTGTGTTTGTGTGTGTGCGTCCCTCTATGGCAAATTGCTGAGGAAATTGCATTCCCTCTCCTCCCCAGAGGAAAGAAAGTACAGAAGCTGCAGATGGGTACATGAGCAAACAGGGGTTAAGCCCTGCAGGACGACAACTCGACTTGCATTGCTGCATCCAACCCAACCCCACCCATGCAAGAGAATTGTGAGGGTAGAGTGATGGCATGAGGCAGAAAGATGGAGTGCAGATAGTGTAGATGGACACTCTGCGTGGAGCTGTGGGATTTGAAAGAACACTCTCTTTGTTTGGTAATGTGTCATTTTACACTTCATTTCTTAGCACTCGGTTCAGATTTGTCACTGTGGTGAGTGGGCAGCAGACTAATCACAGACTGGGCATCGTTTTGCCTCTATTACACAATCCACCCAAGTCTTTTAAGAGGAAGTGAAAAGCCACTCTTGGGTGGGGGTGTGGGTTTTTCTTTTGCCACTATTGTTGCTTATTTCTCGTGGCTCTTTCTCAGTTCTCTGGGGCTTGTGTGCGTCTAATGAAAGCCCTCTTCTCTGTAATCCAGGTCGTTCTCTTCAGGGCTTTAAAAGCAAAATATTTACTTGTGGAGAATCTCTGCCCTCCTAAAGTACCATCTTCACGGTACGACCCACTCTGTGAGACAGAAATCTGCAGGATATTGTGTGAAATATTTTTCAAGTTAGTTGCTGTAGTCTCTACAGTGTCTAAATATTCAGTCGCACGGATTCCGATTAGGGCCCAGTTTCCTGAAAAGCATCTTAGTTTTAAAGCGATAGCTCGTAAGTTGTGGGGATTTGGGGATTTAAAGACCCAAATGTGTAATTGCATCGAGCATGTGGAAGAGCACTGTTTGAAACACGCATTGTGGCGCAATCTCAATTCAGAGCAGATGAATCTGATCATTGCAACTTTACCTTCATTCAGTCAGTGGAGTCATTCAGAGTAGAGTATTTAGAGAGGGTTCAGTCACAACTTGGTGAAGGAAGGTGTGTAAGTATGTAATGGAATTATATACTGTTGTCATTCTTATCAGCAAAACAATAATAGTAACTGTTTAGTTGTATGTTTATGATGAAATACTGTCACAGTGTAGAGAGCAAGTACGTCCAACAAACCTAGGAACCAAAAAAATGATGGGAACCGTGGCTAAAGGCTTCTTCAAGGTCCAGCGATATAGAAATATGTTCAATGAGTCATGTTCACTGAACAAAATCAATGATTTAATCGTGGTTAGAGAGGATTTTGGAGGAGATTGCCGTATTTAAACCGTATTTAAATTTAGTTTGGTTTGCTCTTGATTGATGGCGGGACACCATGGCAGGATCCAAGGAGCTCTCTGAGACCTTCAGAAAGAAGGTTGAAGATGCAAATGTAGTATTCTGGGAAGGTGTTTTTAAAGATCTCAAAACAATAAGAAATCAGTTATTCCACTGTCTGAAAAATGAGCTAAAGTTGAAACAATTGCCAATATGATCAGTTTAGGCTGTTCTTGCAAATTCAGCCTACAAGTAGCTCCTGCCATACTTAATGTAGTTAATGTCAAAGTTGCATCATGCATTTACTATCGGAAAGAGACAGAGTTTTCTTTCCCCATTTCCTCCCCAATTTGGCCAATTTGATTGCCAGTTACCAACACGAAGCCCCTTATTTTTTGAACCGCCGCTGATGCAACCTCAACAGCAAACCAACGCACCTGGAGGCGTCAGTCTGCATCAAATGCCAGAGACGACCTGCATCGCAGCAAATGATATGGGGAGAGAGTGCCATCTACCCACCCGGGGGAGAGCAGGGCAAATTGTGCTCTCTCTGGGGGGTCGAACCAGTGATCCTCTGATCATAATGACAGTGCTTTAGTCCGCTGGACCAATTGGGCCCCCTCTGTTTGTTTGTTTCAGGGCAAGACTCCAAATTCATTTGTCCGAAGCACATAACTGATTATTTTTTTTATTTAGTAGGTGGAGGTTTGTCTTTGCACACATCTCATTAAACCTCTAGGTCCCACAGAAAAACACAAGAGTACGTCTATTAGGTCATCACTTTCTCTCTCAAACTAAGAGTGTAAGCTACACCTGTACGATAATGTACCATATTATAACTATACCATATTAACTATAGGTCAGGTGTCCTACATGCTCAATGCAATATTGATCTGGTGTTTCTTGTGTAACTACCATACTTTAGCATTTTGTACAGTGGTTATAAGTTGAAACTTATAACATATATTGCATCTGATTGTAAAAGTAAAAAAATCTTACTTATACAAACTGGTCTCGGGTTGAGCATGCATACTCGCTCAGCAAAAAACACAGTGTATCCAGCAAGACTATTTAATACAGTCATTTAGACATTGAGCTCCTAAACTGTGTGCTGTGTGAACATATAGCATATGACGTAACCCTTAGGTGAGCTGAACCGTCGAGCTGCTGAAATTGTTTTCCTCCACTTTATTATGGTTGCGCAGTGTTACTAGCAACAGATTGTTTTTGCCATAGGAATCAGTGTTGTGCAAAATGATGATGGAAATACACCAGTACCACTCAGGCAACCACCTTGCAACACTAAAGCACCCCCATCCCACACTTATTTAGCAACCATATCAACCCCTTAGCTACTCCAAAACAACCACCTTGCAACCCCGTAACAACACCAAATAAGCTGCCTGGCATACCCTAGCAACCACTTGGCCACACCAAAGCAGCCACTTTGCAACACCATATTAACTTCCTGTGATACCAAAGCAACGCTATAGTAACCACCTAACAAGCATTTAGCAACACCACCGCAACCACCAGTGATGCCATTACAGCCACCAGGGATTCTGTAGCAAGACCATAACAGCCACCTAGCAACCATTTCAAATACCTTTGCAGCACCATATAAATCACCTAGACTACCTTTCTGCATGTGGACTAACATTTACATTCTCTAATTTTCCATAGAGCATAACTTCTAGATGTGTAATTACAGACCCTTTGAGACCCTGCGAGACATTCTAGAGGTGATATATTGCATCATTTGCCGTCTACAGCTAATGCAGGAGGCCGTCTAGGATTTAGGGGAGAAGGAGAACTGAAGAGTTTTGGGCTTCAATAGGAGTAATTTCCTGTCTCTGCACGTGTCGCCAGCAGTGAGCGGCAGGCCAGGTGTTTCACAGGAGCCTGATATTCATCTTGGAGGTCACCCTCTTGCTGGCACGTGGTACTGAGAAATTCCATTAACGCACTCACAGCTTTGACACCGCTACACGGCAAGCACAGCCACGCAGGTGGGCTGTCATTCCCCCCCAAATAAAGAGCAGCCTCAACGCTGTGCTCCTCTGGGTTCTAATATGTTCCAGCAGCTTCCATAAAGTGAGAATTGGGGTTAACACAACAGAAGGAGCCCACCTCTCCCTGAAACACATGGCTAATGCAGTGTCATCCTGTCAGCGGGAAGACATGCTTTTGGTATTCTGTGCATATCTGATGGCACTGACATAAAGGTGCTTACATGTAAAGGCTTTTAATGCATGATGACGCATGATGACTGTGCTCTATATTTTAGTATCTCCTACTCCAGACCCATGGCTGTTGCCTCTAATGCCTATATTCGGCTCGTCATGCAGTAGCCAGCTTCAGTTCACGAGTAAACAGAACTGGCAGAAGGAAAGAACTATTGTTAGTGGATCAGAAGTTATAGAATGAATGGGACATATGTATGTTTTCTTTTTATTGGCCTCTGTACTCCACAGTTTTGTACACATTCTCTCACATTATCTTTATTCATAGTCTCTCACTTTAATGCTTGGACACAGGGCTTCACAGGTGCCTGTGATTAAACTGTTGCTTTATTATCGTGGCTGTATTTAGCGGCTGCTTTTACTGTTTGTTGACATGATAACCAGTTGTGCCAATTAAGGTAAACTACTTAGTAACCATATCTGGAACTAGAAGGCAAAGGGAGATCTCTCCATACGCTGTAATGAGTTCCACTTAGCCAGCCCACCACTTTTACCAACACCACACTTGTGGCAATGCAACCCCAGCAACCCCAGAGTGTTCATGCCTGCTTCTCGTTACCCTTATCTTTAGCTCATTTTTATATGGACGCTCACTTTATAAAGTCCTCGTACAGCATTGCACCAGTTCCTGTGTGCTCTTGCTCCGCTTATGCATTATGCCCATGATTCATGCTTGCTGGTTTCCCTTGTATGTATCATTTCTATGGGTGTTATTGTTCGGATTTAGCTTCCGTTTGTTTGCCTCCTGTGCTTCCTTTGTGATTTGGGTGTTAATTTCTAGTATAGGCCATGTTTTAGTTTGTTTGTTTTGGCCTTGGTTATATTACTCGTTACCTTCACCATTGTGAGACATATTGTACATCGATCCGAGAGATCAGGAACTTCATGAACAGAAATACAGAGATTTTAAAAACTGAACTAACTAAAAAAATGCTGATTTGCCCATTACGGAGAGCTTATGGAGAAAAACAATGATACGTTCTGCTTTAATTGGCTGGTTTACGGTACTACAGTGGGCTCACAGAAGCCACATATTATAGCACAGTTTCAACACTGAACAGAAACACTCTCCAGATAGTGTTTTGTCCTCTCAGTGTGATGTTCTTTTAGCAAGCTGAAGAGATGGCCATACTCGCTTCACTGGGTTTGGCTTTCCTTCCCTTGACTTCTTCATTTTCGTAGTCAGCTGGCCAAGTCCAGCTTGTTTTTTTAGGTGATTGAGAGAAGAGATGGTAAAAGCCTAGTATTTGCTTTTAGCCGGTGTGGTTCTCAGCTCGCCGAGTTTAAGCACCTTTTCTCTGGACAGTGGCACAGAAAAGCAGAGGTTGTGAGAGTCCTGGTTCGGGCATCAACTGGTACTGCTATAACTAGTAAAGCCTGGAGGCGATGTGCTGCTTTTTTCGGTGTCAACACCACCATATTCTCTCGATGTAAGTTCTGTGTATCAACCTGAGGAGAGATACAATTTGGTACTTATGGTTATTATTTAGAACATTAACAAAAATACAGTCATCAGCTTAATGCGCCTCCAGATACTACACACTGACCTGTGGTAGTATGTACAGCATCAGCATGCATGCACCAAACCACCATTGCCAGTTGGGGCCTGCGAATCTGAAAGAGATTAAAGAGTTAATGCAGTGTGCCTGTCTGGTTCTAGCTGGGAGCTACAGCATGCGTGTGTATTCAGGTCAAGGACTTCAGACTCTCTCCAGTCTGCATGTCTTGCCGAGGCTTTATAGCACATCCCCATCTCTCTGTCTCTGTGGTCATGACATAAAAGCTATCATTTTGTGTTAAAACACTTTCTGGTCATGTTCCTCTGAGGCATTTCCCATAACCTCGGACAGGGCCACCCAGGCATTCGTCATCCCGCTTTCTCCCCCTCCGCACTTTTGTATATCCCTGCAAATGTCATTTGAAATGAGAATCTATTGGTGGTCTGAATTACACTGGATGCTCTTGCTTTGTGACTTGTGGCTCAGAGCCTGTGATAATTTGTTTGCCCCAAGGTGGCGGTGACATTTTTCGTGGGTTCAGAGGTTCACCAGGAGACCACGAATGACTTCACCCAGATCGGGAAACCTTTTCTCATGGGAACTGTAGCTCTTGGTAAGAAACACTGCTCATTTTTTTTCTTTTCTTTTTTTTAATTTACTGCACTGGAGCAGGGATTATGTGACTGAATTAAGTTACCGGGTGAGAATATGTCTGTATAAGGTTTTCATTTTCTTCCCCAGGTGTGTAAGGGCACACCTTTGCTTGTGTGTGTCCTGTATGTGTGTGTGTGTGGTATTGTGTGGCAGAGGAGTAGAGACACTCCTGTAAGTGTTAATTAGGATGAGTGCTGCTTGTGTGCTGAATAGCTAATGGAGGTGCCTCCGTAACCCTGTCACTGTAACAATGTAGACGTGCGCCAAGGAGCCGTGAAACACTCTCTCTGTCTCTCTCTCTTTCTCTCTCTCTCTCCATTTCTAATCCCGTTAATTGGCTGCCACACTCAGAGCGGTGAGGTCCTGAGGCAGCCTTCCCCCAGTGGTCACTAGAGACTCCTGTCAACAGAGCAAACAAAAATCTGCTCGCCAGAGCCTCGCTCGTCGCCCTGCTCTCATTTGCAGCCTGAGCCGCTGTGACACCTTTGCAGGAAAAGCTGCTAGTTTGTGAGACTTATTTGAAGGGGCCCGCGGATGCGCCCCTGTGGAACCTCGCAGATTGTAATGGGATTTCTCCTTTTAAAGAGTCAGGGAGCAGGCTTTGTTTACATTGAGAGCAGAGTGTCAGACCTGCCTTCAAACAGATTGACAAGAGGTGAGGAACAGGCTGCCGCACTGATATTAAACAGGATAAGATTTCCATATTATGATTTTGTATGTTTTTTAGTGGCTACGAACTGATTTAGATTCCAAAGAATCGCTAAGGAAAGTGGAGCAGCCATCCAAGGGTCCACAGCTTTGTTTATTTGTCTAAAATCCTGCAGTGGGCTCCTGGGAATAGCTGCAATTACAAGGGCTCTTACCTTTCACTGTGTGCCATCTGCTGTAATGTACCCATTGTAATCCCTAGGTCCTGTTTCATTTTTTTCATTTATTTTTTTTACTGATGATTTTCATTTGCTGCGAGTAAAGTTTTGCCAAAGTCAGCATTTTCAGATCTCAGAGCGTTTAAGACAATCGTTGCTTTCGGCTCACCAGTTTAGTTTAATACTGAATAAAAAACAGTATTTGGTAGCACATTATTATGACACACCATGGGTGTTAAAACATGAAAAAAACATGGTTTGGCCATGCAATGGTATCTAATACAGTTTGAATATCAAAGTCTGTCCACAAACCCTTTAACAAACCCAATCCAGCCCATGCGTGTCAGGCCCTACATTCTTAATCCTGCTCCAATTGAATTTTGGGCAGAGTGTATTGAATGATTAACCCCTAAAAAAGGATTTGTACATCCCTGGTTTGTCATCATAATGTGCTACCAAATACACGGGGACATAAGTAATGAGTAAAATGATATATATATATATATATATATATATATATATATATATATATATATATATATATATATATATGTGTGTGTGTGTGTGTGTGTGTGTGTGTTAAGGCACTATTTTCACAATGAATGATGTAGTATAAGCAAATAGTTTTACACTTCCTGCCAGCCCCCTAGTACAAAGCCCAGGTAATGTCTGAGTGAGCCCATGTGTGAAAAGAGCAACGTTTTGCGTCCTTTCATGCATTCTGCCGTGCCTCATTCCCGCGCTACACAGCCTTCGCCCCTTGCCTAAACCACACAGAGCATTTTCCTGTAGTGCGTCTAACACAGAAAATCTCCAGCTGCACACGTGTCGTGTTAAAGGGCAACTTCGGAGAATGCTCAGACCTGATTCCCCAGACATTTTCATACGTAAAAACTTTATTTAACTGATATTTTTGTATTCTCTGTGTGTCTAGGTGGTATTGTGAATGTGATGCCGTTCTTATTTTCCAAAATTTCCCACAACAGAACCCAGGTAACTCCAGTTAAATGATACTAACTCTGCATGACACTTCAAAGTGAAGCTTTCCAGGATGAACAATTCCACTTTGCCATGTTTTTTGACAGGTGATGTGGTTCAGAAGAGTTGTACTGGGAGGCCTTGCTACATGTACAGTTCTGAATGTATTATGGTAAGCGTGATTCCTTTAATGTATTTATGCATGACAGAACCTGTCCCAAAAGAGCAAGAGATTAAATGTACATGTTGTTTCAGGCGCTATCAAAGGCTTTGATGTTAGTTCTTGCCTCTCTGAAGTGTCTGAGAAATGCCAGCATATTCACAGTGCCCTTTTGGTCCAACCCAGAAAAAAGCTTAAACTGGAGGCGAGAGGGCGAGACAGAAACTCTCTTCCTCTCACTCAGTCCAGTGCGGCCTGAGAAAGCCTTTCCAAAAAACTGCCATCCCGTCTAATCATTTGTAAAGAAGCTATTGAGTTAGCAATCAGCACTTTGTTACTTCAGAGAGCCAAAGCAATTATCGGGGAGCAAATGAAACGAAAAGAGAGTAGGCCAAGTGATGAGATCTCCCATCAGGGGCGTGCTTCTGTTGGGGGGGCTTCTGTCCACTCCTGTGATTTTCTGCTATTTTAGTCCGCAGTTGTGTTCTTCTCCCAGCCCCTGAACGCGTTCCGACACCTCATCAGCACCCTGGATTACATGAGTTGTTGCCGACAGGGCCGTATCAATACATGGCCTCAAGCTGGTTTCGTTCGTACATGTTCCAGGGAATTAAAGCCCCCCCTTTTGTATTATTCATATAGCAAGTGCACTGTTTACAAGTGGCTAATGCCGAAATATTAGCCAGCGTTTGCTTTGGTGTATTTCATCAGGGCCGGCCTGATGAATTGGGTCCGGGGTTATTAGAGCATTTGATTCAGCAGGCTATGCCGCACTAGCATGAGTTACTACCGCCAGAGAGCATTATTTGATTTGCTGCCGCATGTAATCCAAACGTATTTACTCTCACCTCGGCCAACGCGGCCGTTTGATTTAACTCCACCCCTGCGCCGTTCCCTCTTCCTTATTGAACTCTACTCACAATCATTTCTGGCCAGCCATTCTAAAACGCCTATATTGTAACTCCGGGCAACAATGAAGTTTTATATCCGCTGTCAGCCACCTTCACTTCTTTCAGCGGGTGGCAGCTTTCAGCCTAGCTCATTTGCATCTCGCAAATAGGTTGCATCTGGTCTTTTAGCGACGAAGGAAGTTAATCAGAATAGCAGGAGATGTGCTTTCAGCACTGCCACCCCCACACCATAAATCAGCGCATCACATGAACATAGTGTTTGTCTCTAAACAAATACAGTGAGCCTGGCTTACTCGAGCTCATACCGAGGGAAGAATGGGCAAAATGTGGGGTTGTTCGTCTAAATTACTTTGTTCATGTGGTTTGCATGGGAGTATAATTTTGGCTTTGTCCCGTGCTCCGTGCTCTGCTTTTACGCTGACAATGAATTTGATTTGACACATAAAAGCAGTAAGTGTTTGGTTGCGGGTGCCACTAAATGGACCAGTATCAGGATGTCCTTATGTGCATGCCTGATGGAGTGAAACTATAGAGAGAATGGGCTGTACTTTCTTCTTATATAAGCAGCAGACAACCAAAACAAGCCATGCACATTTGATTGATCACCATTGGGAAGTACACAGTGTTCAGAGTTGCTTTATTGGCACCCTTCCGAAGGGCACTTGGCCGACTCGTCGGCTCGCTAGGCAATTTTTTTTTCATTTCTCCCTTTTTTTGACTCATAATTTTGAAATGTAATTATCACCCCAAAACGTAGTGTTGCCTCCAGTGGGACGAGAACCCAAACGCTTTTTTTTTCACTTGAAATCTACTGAAGCATATCCACGAACGGATTAACAAATAAATCTGGTCCAGGAATGTGGGAACCGCGTTTATTAAATGTTCTGTTACTTTTTCTGCTCATAACGTATGTCCCTAATGAATAGCCCTTTTCCTTTTCCTATTCATGCTCCCCAATGATTCTGTACATGCTTCAAATCACGAGGCAATTTGACAACATCTGCCTCTATATCTGCCGCAGTTTGCGGAGGCCGTTGTGCAGCAGATCATGGTCGTTATTCAGCCTTACATATACACACAGTTATATCAGAATATTATGACAACCCCATTCTATCAGCTCCATCATCTGACTATATAGGAGCACTGTGTAGTTCTGTAATTACAGACTCTAGTCCATCTTTCTGTTTCTCTGCTTACTAGATTAGCCTCCTTGCACCCTGTTCTTCAGTGGTCAGGACCCCACAGAACCACCACAGAGAATGATCAGCTTCACTGCTGTACTGAGAACAGTCCACCCACCAGAAAATATCCAGCCAACAGTGTCCTGTGATCACTGAGGAAGGACTAGAGGATGACCAACACAAACTGTACCACAGCAGATGAGCTTCTATCTCTGACTTTTCTATATCTACAAGGTGGACCAATTAGGTAGGAGGGTCTAATTAAGTGGACACAGTGTTTAAACACTCTCCCACCACCATGTCATTGTTACTGCAGTACCACCCAAATTAGATCTGCTCTGTGGTGGTCAGTCCTGTGGGGTCCTGACCAATGAAGAACAGGGTGAAAGGAGGCTAATCAAGTATGCAGAGAAACAGATGGACTATAGTCTGTAATTACAGAACTACACAGTGCATAGTGCTCCTGTATGGCCAGTGGAGCTGATGGGCTGAGTTCATTCCAGACCAGGAATGCACATAATATTGTGATATGACTGTGTAATATTTCTAGGGGTTAATTTTGCAAAGCCGTGCCTTTCTTCAATTGATTTTGAACAGTGGGCCGTATTTTTTGCTTTTTTTCTTGTCTTTGAGGCATAGTAAACACAGCCTTTCTGGCTAAAAAAGTGTTTTCGTAGCAAACAAAATCATTAATGTGCCCCATGCAAAAGTCCATAAAAAAATGAAAAAAAAAAAAAAAAAAAAAAAAAAAAAAAAAAAAAAAAAATATATATATATATATATATATATATATATATATATATATATATATATACGTTTTTTCCCCAATTTAGATCGCAAATTACCCAACCCGTACGTACTCTCTCCCTCCCCCATCCATCACGCGCAACACCCCTGACACTAGTGAGGGCGAGACCAACACACGTGCACAGCCAGCCACACCTCTTTTTCAAACTGACGCCGATGCGATGACACCAGGCACCCAACACGCCTGGAGGGAAGCACCATCTACCCACCCTAGAGATGGCTAGGGATGGCAATGGCTAGCAGAGTGATCAGAATACAAAGCTCTGATCACAGTGATAGCTCCTTAGTCCGCTGGACCACCCGGGACCCCAAAAGTCCTTTTTTTTTTCACTCCTGGAAAAAAACACCTTGCCCGCTGTGATGCATGTGGGTGGATCTGTTGTGTCTTGGGGTTGTGGTAAATTTCAGCATGTAGTGACTCAACACATTTATGGATTTAAATGGCATCCATTTTTACAGACCGTGCTAGGCTGGTTAACACACTGTGTGCTTTTCCTGTAGTACGCTGTGTGTGGATTATGTGGAATCTGGACAATAGCACATATTTTCGAGTTGTTCTATTATCCAGGGTTGGCTCTATTAGTTGTAACAGTGTGTTTAATCACTGTTAAAATGAGTGTTTTCTGTTTTAATTGAAAATCGATGTTAGGCTAGACCCAGAGGGCCTTTTCCACAAAGCACACTTCATGTAACTAATTAAACTTGCTGAATGTAAACTTGCTGAAAGAGTCAGACTAACTAAATAAACCAGCAGAAGCAAGTGTCCTTGTTCTCCTTACAAAAAAGAACAGGTGTTTCAAGAAATTCTGGCTAATAAATGATTAAAATAACCTAATTTATTACAATAACAACCCAATTTAATAATTTCTTTTAGTCTTTTAATAAAAATGCTTTTTTTTCAATTGAAACACAACTCAATAAACTCAGTTTTAATTGAACAAATGTATTAAAATTACAGGTTAAAGTGAGAGGACCTTCCTTTTTTGTCTCTCTGCTGCCAACAGTTTCTGAGTTTGCTCATATCGTTCCTTCTTCTCCCTCTTGCTATGTCTCTCTCGCCCCCTCCGTGCACCCCCTCCTTCCACCTCTCTCCTTGCCATGGTCACACTCTAATTACAGCCCCGACTGAAGGTGACATTACCTGCCACTGTTTGTGCAGAATTATTGGTTTTGTGTAGCACATTCATTGTCATAACACAGACCTAGACCTCCTTATTTCCCCCTCACCAAAATAGCCCACCTGAATTTAAAAACTAATTACGATGCCTCTCCTCATTTTCCGCCTCACCAGTGCCTGTGCTGGTTTGGAAGTCTGCGTGTGCTTGTTTCCCCTGTCTTTTACAGACTACTCAGAGGACCTTTGCTTTCCATTAGTTACTAGCACTTACATCAGTTTCTCTTGGTAACAAGTGGTGCTGGATCTTTTCCTTGCTGTCAGATCAGACACGTAACAACGTAGTACAAGCCAGTGGTCTTGTAGAAGATCCGTCAGTCCAGTCAGCAGTCTGGCCATATGCATGCTCCAGTCTCCCACTCGGGTCAGCCCGCGTCCGACTGCTCTCTCTGTGGCGCCGTTTTGTCATTTAGCGTCCTCGTTCCTTTGTCATCCGCCAAGCGAGGGGAGCGCTCAGACAAACGACGTGGCTAATGCCCTGTGGTTTTGATTCGGTTTGCTTTAGGTGGACGCTGTCCTGCGCCGACTGTAATTGAGTCATCAGTGAGCAAGTGGCAGCGCTGGAGCCGGCCCCGCGGCTGCATCATTAATGGCCGTGCGGCCCAGCGCCGGCTGCACATTGATCACTGCAGGACTCCGGCTGAGCTGACTGCCGCTGATGAGCTATTGCAGGCGACTCCCGCCATGCCATATTTGTCACCAGAATGAGACCCCTACCCTCCGCCGCAGTCTGAGCGGACGAACTCGTCACGCAACCCTGTTTATCAAACAAGGGAGTCTTCTAAACAAGCCCGAAGCCATCAACCGGTGACACATCATCCTTTGAGGAGTGCCATAAACCCAGAGACTGGAAGGCATGATGGCAGAATAAGATGGCTGAACGACATTGCTTCGGCTATTACCGCGCATTAGAATACACAGGGCTGGGAATCATTTTCCTACTTTCGTGGAGGTAAGCTGTTTGGATAGCCTCCCAGGGTACAGCTACGCTGTTAACGTTAGCACTCTGATGCTACCTGAAGGACAGCTGAGAGATTCTGGCGTTGTTTCTCTTATCTGTCCCTCAGCTGTCACAAAGCTGGTCAATTACCACGTGTCGAAGACCTCAGCTTCTCCACTGAGCTCCGCACCAGTTTCTTCTGGGCTTCATTGAAACCATGCCTTTCAGAAGGAGTTTACCTCATACGTTCTTACCCTTTCAGCTCTAGCACTTTTGCTTTCAGTATATTATTATTTTTCTCCTCTGGCTAACATGGCGTTCTATTGCCTACTCCAGCTTGCTTTTGTTTCCAGCTCACTTTGTGCTTCTGCATGACTCAGGAGCCCTTTCACCGTGCTACTCTTTGTGCTACTCTGTTAAAAAGAGGCCTTTCTTTTCTAAAGCCAAGTACAGCCACAATCCGCGAACCCTGGTCTGCAGGCTATTTACTAATCAATGCATTGCTAAGAATACACCCGGCCACTTCATCTCAGTATGGCTCACGGACGTTCTGAGGCCCACTGTAGCCCGGAAGGTATTTAAATTGACTCCTACACGTGTGGAAAATGTCATTATATTCCCAACGTATTCATATTGCTCCTTTATTCCAGATGCTTGATTAAAGAAAGGCAATATTTGTAGCAGCAGGCTTAACCGGTTATTTTCCCATTTATCATCGTGACAGCTGCTGGATATAATGCTTTTTTATTATGAGAGGTTTCCACACCTTGGAATACTCTGTTGAAGTTCAGATATCTGGTTTGCATTTGCCCCATCTTCCCGTCGCACACAAGTGCTATCCATCCATCTTCCCCAACAGTTATACCTCCACCAGTTTACTGATCCCTCCTGGTCCAGCTCCTGTTTAGGAGTTTATTTCAGACCGCTGTGCGCTATTGATTCGTGGCCCGACCCCATCCTTGAACTCTGCACACAGGCAGTTTAGTCCCATAAAGGCTGTAGGATTGAAGTCCTGCGAAAGCGCATTGGCTACCCCGGCTTATACTGTCTGCCATGATTCTCTGCAGTCAGAGCAAGGTCCCTTCTGAACTGCTCCCAATGCTTCTCTCAGCTCACTTCCAACACCGCCAAGCCTTATTTATTTATTTCTTTAGCCTGCCAGAGTCAGACTGAGTGAGAGTGCAGGTGTAGGTTCAGAGAAAACTGAAATAGAAAAAAAGTGAGGAGAGAGGATACTGCTACGGGAGAGTAGGAGAGAGAGAGGGAAAGAGAGAGAGAGAGAGAGAGAGAGAGAGAGAGATGGTGCCGTCGACTGAGAGAGAAATGGAGAGCATAAGAATGAGAGAGGGAGGTGGAGAGAAATTAAAGTAGAAGTAGCAGAGGACGAGAGAGAGAAAGAAAAGGAAATGGAAGTAGCAGAGAGAAAGGAAATTGGGAGATAAGTACAAGAAGAAAAATCAAAAAGAAAAGAAAAGAAAAAGGAGGCAGAAGTAGTAGAGAAAGAGAGAGAAGGCAATGGAAGTAGACGTAGTAGAGAGAGAACAAAGCGGAAGTATCCGAGAGAGAGCAAGAAGGAGGTGGAAGTAGCCGAGACCGAGAGAGAGGAGGAGGTGGAAGTAGCCAGGACTGAGAAAGAGAAGGAAGCGGAAGTAGCCAAGTGGGAGAAGGAAGTGGAATTAGCCAAGACAGAAAGAAAACTGGCAGAGGGCGAAAAGCAGGCAGAAACTGAGAGAGAGGGAGGTGGAGAGAAATTGAAATAGAAGCAGCAGAGGAGGAGAAAGAAAGAGAAGGAAATGGAAGTAGACATAGTAGAGAGAGAAGGAAGTGGATAAGAGAGAGAGCAAGAAGGAATTAAAGTGGCCAAGAGAGAGCAAGAGAGAGAGAAAGAGACAGAGAGAGGGAGATGGAAGTGGAAGTAGCCAAGAGAGAGGGAGCGAGAATGAACTGGAAATAGCCGAGACCAAGAGAAAGGAGGAAGTGGAAGTAGCCAAGGGCGAGTGAAAAGGAAGTGGAAGTAGCCGAGGCGAAGAGAGATAGAAGTGGAAGTAGCTCAGACCGAGGCGAAGAGAGATAGAAGTGGAAGTAGCTTAGTCCGAGAGAAAGAAGGAAGTGCAAGTAGCCAAGAGAGAGAATGATAGAAGGAAGCAGAAGCAGACTAGAGAGAGGGAGAGAGAGAAGGAAGCGGAAGTAGCCAAGACCAAGAAAGAAGAGGAAGTGGAAGTAGCTGAGACCGAGAGAGAGTAGGAAGTGGACGTAACCAAGAAAGAGGTGGAAGTGGAAGTAGCCAAGAGCGAGTAAAAAGGAAGTAGAGATAGCCGAGACAGAGAGAGAGAAGGAAGTGGAAGTAACCAAGAGAGAATTATAGAAGGAAGCAGAAGTAGCCTAGAGAGAGGCAGAGAGAGAGGGAAGTGGAAGTAGTCGAAAACGAGAGAGAGAAGGAAGTGGAAGTAGCTGAGACCAAGAGAGAGTAGACAGTGGACGTAACCAAGAAAGAGGTGATGGTGAGAGTAGTAGTAGCAAAGATGGAGAGAGAGGGAGAGAGAGAAAGAGAGACAAAGAGAGAGCCCTTGTGGGGCGATCTCATCCGTCACAGGCCGACTTTGTCATTAATATGCTGCAGCTGCATGCTGATGCCTGGCATTGACCCATTTTCTTTCTTTCTTTCTCTGGAATTTTCACCCTGAGATAGCGGGAGAGGAACAGGTCTGAGAATAATCCTCTTTTGTACGGAACACCCAGGTACCGGGGCTAAAGAGGAGCTGTCTGCCGCACCGGCTCCTGCTCTGCACATGAGCTGCGAACAGAGCCACTTGTGTCCTATGATAATGACTTCTCTTTGACCACTGGACTGTGATTATGTAAGCCGCAGGAGCATGGCGGCACTGACAGCGCGTCTGTCCTCCAAGAATAATAACAACACAAACCAAAGTCAACTCTTATACCCCTTACCCCCCCCCCCACCCCACCGAAAAACACACACACACACACACACACACACACACATACACTTGTTTCTCACAACCAAAAGATGACAGTGTCTGGAAAGGCATAAAACAAAACTCCCTGTCATCAGCTATAGTGTTCTATGCTGGTTAAATGCCTGATCCTGAGAGTGTAGGCATACAATAGCTGGTTGCCTCAGCAATCCAAAGCATATAGAATACAAGGAGCAGGTGTGTCTCTGATACATATGTACATCTTGGTCAGGACCCCACAGGACCACCACAGAGCAGGTATTATTTGGGTAGTGGGTGAATCTCAGCAATGCAGTGACACGGACATGGTGGTGGTGTGTTAGTATTTTAGTTAGTATTTGTGCTAGTAGTTTGTGTTGTACTGGTCCAGGTGGATCAGACACAGCAGTGCTGCTGGAGTTTTTAAACACCTCAGTGTCACCGCTGGACTGAGAATAGTCCACCAGCCAGAATTATCCAGCCAAAAGTGTCCTGTGGGTAGCGTCCCGTGACCACTGATAAAGGACTAGAAGATGAGAAGCACAGATGAGCTTCTGTCTCTGACTTTACATCAACAATGAGGACCAGCTAGGTAGAAGGGTCTGAGGACTGAGGATACTTGAATATCACTATTTTTATATTGTATTATTATATATATAGTATTATTTTATTGCCATATCTGAGAGCATAAAGTCGACTGAATGGTCTTAGCAATGTTGTCCTCTGTTTTCAGGCACATTTAGTAGACTGCTTCATTGCTTCATTGCTTCAGACTGCTTTTTTTCTTTCCTGACACCACCTGTAACATCACCAATCAGTAAGCTCCCTCAGCGCCCCTCACCCTGTTGCTCTCTTAAATGCACATGGGGGAATGGGCTTATTTGGCCATGTACCAGACAGACAGAACAGAAATCTGACACATCAGACAAACACCTCCCCATTTTGAGCTACCATCAACATATAAAATATCGCAGTATCCAGTATAACCCTTATACTGCCCATCCCTACCCTTCTCACTGCTCTTACACTCACCCACAAACACTCAGACACACATCTCTGTTGATTCTCCCACCCTGCATCTACTTGCACACTGCCAGGATAAATTTCTTCGGTATTACAGAAGTACTGTACTCTTCTACCTCCGTTCTAGTTCTGTGTTTGTACATTCAAGGCATGTTGCACCATGGTCCTGCAGGGACATAATTTCTCTCCACCATGTACTTGTTCGTGTACCTGACTTGCATTGCATTGGTTGCTCTTTATAGTAGTTGGAGGGGGGGGGGGGAGGAAGGACTGTGCAGGACCGTAGATTGTTGGCATTAAGTGAAAGTTCCTAATCGCCAGATGTTTCGCCAATTACTGCATATTACCAAGGCGCCAAGGCAGTCGTCCTGTACATATTAATTTGAACCCGATTGCTAATTTAAGCAGTGTCCCGACCTCACACTTAGTGTTTAGAACCTGAAAAGAGACAAAACTGAAAACTGAGCATTATGAAAACGCACTGTTCTGAGAGCCGAGATTAATCAGGAGGTATTAAGCAGGTGTAGAAGCTCTTAATGCCTTATTGTATAAATCATGTACTATATTTACCCCCACACAAGGGAAATAATCACATCTCGTGTTCATTAAGCAGAGTTTCTGGAACAACTTTACAGTGTTTATTCATTTGTTTTATTCATTATCTCTTCGCTCTTCACAGGGAATAGTCTCCAGTCTTGGAGAGAGCTACAGATCCCCTGTGAAACACGAGAGAGAGCGAGAGAATTTGTCTTTTGTTCTCTCTCTCTCTCTCTCTCTCTCTCTCTCTCTCTCTCTCTCTCTCTCTCTCTTGTTCTCTCTCTCATTCTCTTTCTCCCTCTCCCTCGCTCTCTCGTACAGGTGTTGGGCAGTGTTAGAGATTGTTCCCCAGATGGCTGTCGAGTCCGTCCTGGAGGAGAGGCCCTTAAATACCAGCGCGGCCCGGATGGAGACCACTCTACCGACACACACATTTATCTACTCCAACATCTCCCTGGAGAAGTAAGTGTACACACGCTCTCTCCCTGCACATACACACGGACAGCGAGCACATTGTGTGCACACACCTTCCCCAGTCTCCCTCAGTATAAAGTGGGCCGGATGTGTCATGGCTTCTCTTTCATGTCTTGCCTATGGTTGGCATTGATTAGGTGCCTAATGCTGTCTGAAATAGGCCACTCGCTCCATTTCCTTTCTCTCAATCACTCAGCACACAGCGCTAGAACCGTTGATGAAATATGCGGTAGATTCCTGCGGAAATAAGTGAAACATCCACCGAAAGTTGAGGAAAGAGGAGATGATGGAGCTTGTAACTATTCTAGGTATCGGATCCGAAAGGTTAGGCAGCCGAGGAATCTTATTTTTGTTCCTTCCTTCTGTTGTGAATGTTATAGCTCAATAAAACAACGTGCAATAAAGAGCAACTCCAAACTGTCAGACTTTGAAAAGGTTTATTGGAGCCAGTGTTGGCTCTAACATTTGCTAGCAGTCAAGGTTGTGCGTATTGATGAAATTCCTTGTCACATTTTTCAAACATATGCAATCGCAGCCTACGTTTTATCCTGTAATTTATTCTTTCTTCTTGGGGTGCACTCGTGACACCTGCGATGACTGCCATAGTTCCTTTTTTTAAGCTTTGCTTTGTCTATTACTGGACCTTTAAGATATTTATGTGTTAATGTGTTCATTCAGAAATTCAGTCTGGACTGAAAGACTACTTAAAACATAGCTGTGTTTGCTGCATAGTTTCCATCTATGGACTGTTTTTGAATATTTTGAAATGTTAATAGTGTTTTTGAAAAGACAGTTTTGCGTACTAACTGGCTGACTGATTGACTGCGTGCACAAGGACTGCCTCTTTGCCTAAAAGAGACATTTTCTTGTACTGACAGTCTGACGACTCAGTTTTTTGCTGCCGGGAGGAGATATAATCTTAGGTTAGCTGAAGTTGGGTCTCCTTGCTTAAAAATATTGTTATTGTAAAGGCAAGTGGTGCGAAGACATACTGTGATATACTATTAACATCGCTACTGAGCCGGCCGACAACCTCAGCCAACATCTATACTGTGGCGTGATGAGGTCTTTGGCCCTTCACATCTAAAAACTAGTAAATCTGTGGTCTACATCTTAAGGCTCAGAGCACAAGGCTTGAGTCTTTTACCAGGCGGGGTCATTTTATACCACAGCACATTTTCAGAATGAAGAGCATATATGTTGGTCCCAAACCCCCTATTGTTGAAATTCCATTGATGATTCTATGCAGTCAATGGCAGTACGGCAAAAGTAGGCTTGTCTCAGATTCAGAAATCAGATTTTCAAAATGTACATTTTGTTTATTTAGAAATGTTAGTGACACATTCTACAGTTTTTACTTCTAAAATATCAATCAATGGCATTGTATAGTATTGGCAAATAGTAGTATCAGTTTACCCCAATGGGTGACACAATACAAAGTACCAGGTACCAAGTGCTGTGCTGAGTATTAGCAAGAAGTGCTGTAAAAAAAGAAGCTACATTTTTATGAAAATGGAACCTCTTGCCAACTGTGAAGCGTGGTGGTGAATCCGTCACAGTGTTTTGGGATTGTGTTGCTGCCAGTGGCATTGGCAGTAGTGCATGTGTGAAAAGGAGAATGATTTCCACAAACAAATGGCAAATCCTGGATGCAAATGTCAAACCATCTGTTAAAAGGCTGAAGCTGAAAATGCACGGCTTCTACAGCAGGGAAATTATTTAGAACATACCTCAAAACCACCACGAAGAGACACAAACTGAAGCTTTTGAAGTGCTTCTCACAGTACTCCGTTCTAAACAGCATAGACAATCTGAACTGAAAAAGTACTGACTCTGTAAGATGTCCACACTTTGTGAACATAAGGTATTGTCAACTCAGTTGAGTGATCTGTCAAAGCATGTTGAAGCTAGTAATGCTAATATGAAACTAGTGGTGGGGGGGGGGGATCTTTAAACAGACTCCATATTAATTCAGAAACAGCTCTGTAAGCTTTACATGATATTTTATTTTATTTATCTTGATTTTACTTGAGGTTCAGCAGTTTCAGAACTAATACTATTTACTAATGTCTACTAACTTCCTGAAATTTCAAATGCTTTCAGCTATAAATAATTTTAATCAGAATAACTGGCTGGCAGCATAAAGACTGGTACACAAACTATGATTGAAAGGGACACTAGCACGATACTCCCTGAATGTTCTTTTGTTTCCAGTGGTACTTATAATGATTTAATGAAATAATGTTAAAATCTAGTGAAAAAAAAAAATCTAGTATTCAGGACCTATTGTCCCAAAAACGTCTTTAAGCACTGACCATATCCTCAAAAGCATATTATGAACATATATGAAAATATGAGAAAATATTGTCATATTGGCCACCTCTACCTTTGCAGCACTGATACCTCATAGATATTGTACAGATGCATTGGGAGCTGTGTTGAAAGGTTAAATTTTCTTTAACTGAATTCAATATGAATTTGAATATGATTTCAAATCTGCTTCAAAACTCTAGACATGTAAGTCAAACTAGTCAGATCCAAATAAATTGTTTTGTAAGTTTTTTTTGTAATTAAAGGATGTGATAAAGATGTGAGCTTAAATTCTGTCTGTGAATATTATTGGAAGATCCCATTAGCCTGTTAGTTCACTTTATCCACTGATAAACCGGGTCCATGCCATATTCCGTTTGTGTTGTAGTTGAGAACAAGTGGTGTTTGGAAATAAAGCGTGATTGTTGTTAGTTAATTATAGTCATTAAGTAACAGTAAACATCAACATCTAAGCTCATTAATGTTGACCAGTTCTCCATTCTCAGTGTACTCACACGTGTCGTTACTGTGGCAACCAGTATGGATATGCCTGGTTCAAGAAACAAATCTCATTCGTCTTGCAACAAACCTCACATGGTCAATATGCAAGAATTTACCCTTAAACAAAATTAATAAAAATGATTGCATCATTTTTCGCCTACTTTAAATGTGACTGGTCTAGTTAGTTGGTGTAGTACTATTACTATTATTCACAATTAGTGAAATGGAGATCTGGTCTTCCATTTGGAATGTCCAGTCACTGGTTCATCAGTATTCCTGGTCAATCCAGCTCTGAGAAATGGTCATTGAAGAGTTTAAGTCAGGGGATGGATTAAAAAAAAATATGGCACATGTGGAAATCTGCCTTGAGCAGGCCATCCTCACACATGGGTGGCCGGGCAAGAAGGAGACTAATGAGGGAGGCCGCCAAGACACCTATGACTACTCTGAAGACACCTATGGCTAAAAGCTTGTGCAGCTGACATAGGAGAGACAACTGTTGCCCTGGTTCTTCACTAGTCAAAGCTTTAACGGAGAGTGGCAAAGAAAATGTAGTCTCGACTGCAGTTCACCCAGAGGCAGTTCAAGTGGGACAGTTTGAGGTCAATTGGAAATTGGTTCTTTGATCTAAAGAGACTTCTCATCATCTCATCAAACTATACGCTGTGCTTGGTGGACGGCAAACACTGCACATCATCACAAACATCATCCCCGCTATGAAGCATGGTGGTGGCAGCATCAGTTGAACTATTTCAGAGTAGTCATAGATGTCTTACTGACCTCCCTCACTAGTCTCCTTCTTGCATGGTCACTCAGTTAGTGTCAGGACGGCCTGCTCTAAGCAGATTTACACATGTGCCATGTTCCTTCCATTTCTTAATGACGGACCCAACTGAACTTCAGGGGATGTTCGGTAACCCTGAAGGTGCATTCACTGTGATCTCCATTTCACTGGTTGTGAGACTATTAGCACCAATTGCCTGGACCTTTGTTGAATTAGGTCAGTCACTTTAGGGATGAATATTTATGCAATCACTATATAATAATAAAAATATTAGTGCTTTTAAATTCCTCCACTAAATGTAGTGATAATTAGCTCAATTTGAGGATTTAGCTGAAGTTGTATGTTACCTATAGGAGTGTTTATCACCCTAAAATACCTCATATAGTGACTGTTGTATCCAATGTGGTTTAGCCCATGTTATCCTTGGGCAAGACTCCTAACACTGCATTGGCCTACCTCTGTAATACAAGTAACCGTGTAAGTCGCTCTGGATCAGAGTGTCTGATAAATGCCATAAACGTAAATGTAAATAAATGTAAAAGTTTCTCACTGTGAGTTTATTTTAGCAAGCTAGACCCATTCACATGGTGTATTGCCATGCAGTTGCCATTCAGTATGTCCAGAGCCACACTTGTTCCTGGAGCACTGTCATCGCTGTAGCACAGAATCCTCAAACAATCTGCATTGAAACAGCCAGACCCTTAAATCAACCCTACCCCATGTGAAAATGGGAAACAGTCTATGAATGCCAGCTCCTCCCTTAGGCTTCCGCAGTCTAAGACAAGACATGAATACTGTTTTAAGATCAGATTTTTTTTCCCCCCTGAAAAATCCAGGGTAGTCCTAAAGGATTGGTTGGGTAACATGAATATTAATAGCGGAGTGGAATAAAATGATTGCATTTGACTGTCTCCGAATATCTCTAGTTCTACCCTCTTTGATGTAATATCAATCTTTTATATAAGGCTTTTCTGACATCGGCCTGATTAATCCCGTGTAAGTCGACTTAAGCATTAGAACACAAAAAAAAATAAGAGGAAAAAAAAAAGACAAAAAATAACTCAGCCAGTCTGTCTTGTAATTTTTATATTCACCCCCTGATTATTTTCAGATTGGGTATGGGAGTTAAGCCGTGTCAGGGGAATAATTAACCATCATATTCAGATGCTGTCTGTTTCAAATGATGCATCAATCAAATTTAAAAAACACATCTTCAAATGAGAAAATTGAAAACGAGCTCTCGAACCTGAATGACACTTGGATGCTTTTTTTTTAATACAAACCACAAAAACTCTTTTTTCTTTTATATGCAAAATGAAACAGATTCTCATGTCAATATTTTGACAGTTGTTTGATTTAGATGTCTGCCTGCACGATCCTGATTTTTGAATATGTGCATGTTTTCTTGATAGCGACAGGTGTCGTCCATGGTTATGAGAGAAGGAGGGGAGGGGGGAGAAGGCTGGACCGTTCAGGATTCTTTTGCACAGAGCAACAGTGTCCCCTGCAGTTTAAATAAGATATTACTGCACCTAAGGACAACGGTAAATGAGTGTCAGATAATCCCCTTCTAATATCGCTGGATGTTCTATCCACCTGCTCGAAGCATGCTCTCCATGTCAGTCAGTATTGATTATTTGCTAGCAGGTATTGATATTTAAAGCAGGTATGATAGCTATTGGCTGGATTCGGTTTGAGGATGTAAGAAGGTATTGTTTGATGGGGCTTGTTGACGTTGTTTGCTGTGTAGGGCTGGGTGTTGAGTGTTCGTCTGCCACTTGTTTTGACAGTGCGCTCCTACCTCAGTCCGTGACCATGTGTCCCAACGACAGATGATAACTCTCTCGCTCTCCGCCTCTCCGTCTCTCCGTCTCTCTCTCTCTCACACGCTCTCGCTCTCTCAGCACCCTGCCTGTAGCTCACTAATGAGGAATAGCAGCCCCGCTGGGCAGTTGTGTTTAGAGAGATTGACTCACCTTTACTAAGGGATTTAGAGGGATTACATAGCCACATCCAAATCCAAATTGTCTCCCCAAGCTGGTGATACGCACCAAATGCCTTATGCGAAGCCATTCGATACGTGCTGGACTTTCCAAGAGCTCCTTGTGATCAGTCATTAATGCGCTCTGTGCAGCTGTAATGATTACTCAATTACACGTAATTAATCAGTTCAAAAATGAATTGATAGAAAATTACCTTCTAAATCAATCAGCAGGGTGTAGCCGGCAATGTTAACCAGGGTCTTCTGATTAAGGACGATGTTGCGGACAGTTGGTGTGAAATAATCATTTCATATTCTAAGCTTCTGGCGGCTGTGGAAAGTCAGATGTGAGTTTGTGGTGTCTTTATAGCAGTGGGGTAAATGCGGACTAGTGGACAGGAACACAAACTGGGTTGCGCTTGAAAAAGCATAAGATGAGATAGTCCTTTATTAGTCCCACAGTGAGGAAATTCTCAGTGTCACGCAGAAAAGAGATAGCAAGACACTCAGATGCAATTACCAATATATACACAATATAAATAATAGAGGTCAAAAAGCAATAACAATATTATTTACAATATAATTTAATCTGTTCAAATTGACCTAGATCACCCCTGGATCACCCTGCTGTTGGCACTTACGGCACTTCGGGTGCATCATTGAAAGGGAGGAAACTGGCATGAGCCTACACCAGCAGGATCTCGCTCTCAGGTCTCAATGCTAGCCAGTCAGTAAGTCAGTAAGTAAGAGCGCAGTTTTGTTTAATGACTAGAACTGAGGTGCTTAGCTCTGCCTTATCTCTCTGTTCTCCAGAAAAGCTGAGCTCCATCATTAGAATTATTGTTTTATTTCTGCGGCTCATTGATGGCCGCATTCAAATGTGTGCCGCGCACCGTATGGTTCTTCGCCTGCCGCCACCGAATTTCTTGACAAAGACCCAGGGACGAAGCTACGAAAGGCACCGGGGCTTGATGGGAAATGTGGGGCATCCAATTTCCTAGCAAAGCTGTGGAACATTTTGGAAATTGGAGGTCAGACGCGGAACATTTCACACAATCCACGGGCTACGGAGAGGAAGGCTCCAGGGGCGTTCAGAGAAAGAAATAATTAAAGCCAAGAGAAATTCATTTGTGCCGGAGTCACAGGGAGTCATGGAGAATGTCATTTCCACTGCATTACCTGCCTCTCTTCCAAAAGCCCCTAGTTAAATATTTTAAAGAGAAGACGGTAGTTGAGCATGACTGCGGACTGGCTTTAGTACTTAGACAGAGGCGTATTTAAAGGCAGGCGCGGGGCGTTTATTCTCAGACGCTTTTTACTTTCAGCTTTGACTTTGCCACTTGATATGCTCTCAGTGTATGGATCTGTGTATATTCGATGGAATGTTGAGCCCTGACACTTCCTTTTAAAATCCCTTTATGCTTTCTCTTTCAGTCCAGCTGAAATAGCAGTACTACTCAATACTTCTCCTTGTAGGCGCTGGCATCAACCCTAGTCCTTGACTGATTCATCTATTTATGAACAAGATTTCTTATTGTTGGAAATATAGATCTTTTTTTCTTGTATTCAATTTGAAACCGTTAGTTTCACAAACAATTGCAGTTAAAGACGTGAATTGATACATTGGACAGTTAGTTCAGTTAGTTAGAGTTTTAAAGTCGACTATGTTGTCAGCATAACAATTAGGGTGAAACGTTTTTGGTATGTCCGTCTATTATTTTAATGAGTGCTCGCATTCAATCTGGTATGGACTCCCCAAGTCTGAGGGAAAAGGCTCTAGATTAGAAAGATTATCTTTTAAAAGATAAAAGACTTTTTTTGGAGAAAGACTAATGTAGTTACTGTTACTGTCAGCTTTTATCTGAATAGTGACTTCGAATTAGTTCAGATTCTTGAATACGGCTTAATTTTACTTATATAAAAATCTTAAATATCCCGTTGTTTATTTTTTTATTTGTATTATTTTTTGTGGATAAACTTCCTGATTTTCAATGTGGCCTCTTTTGGGCCGCATTGAATATTTCACAGCATGTTTAAAATACTAATGAATACTCAGCGATTATAACATTGCAATCTTGACACTATAATAGAATGAAGTGCTGTAATAGACAGCTTAAGTGTGGCCTTTGGTTCAGACTGAAACGTAGCGATGATAAAGAGGGTCCTTCTCTTAGGCGCCTCATGCACCTTGCCTCATGCACTACTCTCTGCCAAATGATTTTCAGAGGTTGCCAAAGAAGTTAAATTCAGTCTGTCTTTTATAGTTCATGATGTATTTAGACAAATGCTTTCCCAATTTGTCCTCCACATATAATCTCTCCAGTGATTTTAAATTGGCCTGTACCCAAATTCTGCAGTAGGTGTTCCCTCTCCGAAAGCAGATTAATAGCTCTGAACAAGTCTTCTCAACAGTCTTATGGCTGCAGAGACAAAAAGATAAAGCTGAAGAGCCGAAAGCAGTGACTTTATAAAACGCAGCTGAATGGAAAAGGAATGGGGAATCAGTCCACAGATTCCCTGAGGGAGGCCTGTATGAAAGATCGGAGGTACATTTTACCCTGTGGACCAAACCTAGAAAAGTTTTCAGGGGAAGCATGTAGAAAATTTGTTCAGTGTTCTACATGCGCAAACCTTTTGACCTTGCCGTTGGGCTTTAGATCATTTTAGAAGAGTATTTGTCAGTGTGACGAGTGGAAAAGAGGACCATCTCTCCTTATATATATATATATATATATATATATATATATATATATATATATATATATATATATAGGTTTATATGTATAATCTTTTTCGGTATGGAAATTTGAAATGATCTAGTTTGCTACATGTAATTGTTATTGGTGCAGGTAAAAAAGTGTGTTTTTTCCCTCCCCCACAGCTCTGAAAAGGCAGGCGAGATTGCAACAATACCTCTAACAAAGGTAAGTGTCACTTTCTTACCAGTTTTTGTCTTCTTTTGCGTAATTCTTGCACACCCTTCCATTCCAACAGGTGACTATTGTGTTTATCGTAGGTGGAATGCTATTACATTAAGAGACTGTTGTTGTTATTCTGCTGCTATACCGTCTGTTAGTGCTTTTAGTGAATTTTAGATTAGGATCCAAATGTGTGCAGAGAAGCACTTTTTTTTTTTTTTTAGTATTTTTCCAAAACTGTAATCTAGGCACTTGTAAAGATGGTCATCAGTGAGAATAGTAGTTTACTCCGGGTTTTGTTGTTCCAAACTCTATGTACAAACAATAATCAAGTCATTGAACAGATTGGTAGCAGCAAGGCCTATTATTTAACCAGGACTCCATGACTTGAACTTTCTTCGTTTTAAACCACACCACTGTGGCTTTGCCTCAATGAGGGCTTCTGGACTATTGGACTATTCTTCCTATTGGAAGATGATGAGGGTCTCCCAGTCACGGTGCTCTTGTGGATTGCTGCAGGTTTTCATTTACTGTTTTTTCTTCTACTTTAAGACTTTACGACATTAAGAAAAAGTCTTTAACAGTGTTCTCAAACATGTTGGGACGTGAAGGCCCTTGCACTGGTTAAACGAATCACATCAATAGTGATGAAAGGAAACAGCAGTAATACTGTCGGTGTAGCATATCCACAGTGCTGCCTCAGGGTCAGCATTCAGTGTTCTGTTCCTCAGCAACCACATATTCAGACAGGAATTCAAACTATTGAGAGTGGGTTTTAGATAGAGTGACACTAAAAGGCGAATGACGTCTAAAGGATATTCCTGTATACTCACTTGCTTGTTCAAAGTTGCTTGGTTGGCTTTGGTCACACTGTGCAGAATGAGTATATGAAGCAATATATGTAGCTATGTTTTCTGTGCATAAAGGAATTATGCAAATAATTAGTTTTTCCAAGCTTCTGCCTGACATTTGGAGTGGGAATGCTATTTTGGTCTCAGTTTCTCTCATTTCTCTCTCACCGGGGATCGTAACTCCTTTATAGTTGCCATAGGTGATGACATGATGACCTCCCATGCAAGCGCACTCCTACTCTGGACACTGTTTTGGAGGACAGCCAGTTTTGGGCAGATTTAGTTGGAACAGAAAAGTTGCTGTTCTACTAATTTTCTCAATGATGCACCTTTCTGTGTAGAGTAGGTGTAGCGATACACTCCTGGGAAACTGGGTTCATGATTCAATGTTATCACAGTATTTAATGAGGAAAAATGATGACTGCATCCATGCCTCTGCACAGTCTACTAATGAGACTACAGATGGGAGGAGTGTAGCACATGTGCACCTAAATGTGCAGGAATGGGTTGTTTGCAAATGTTAGTGTTCACACAATGCAATTGCATTACATACCGTATATATTGAACCGCACTTAGTTCCGACCCCGTAAGGTGATGGACTGAGAGACGTTTGAGAGTGCCAGTTATGCAATTATCAATTATTATTATTAATTATTCATAATAATAACTCATTTTGAAAACATATTAGTCATCGTATTTGATGTTTGTGCCTTTACAATATTCCACTCGTTACAGTCGTATCACTAATGAAAATTACAACTAATCGGAAGCTTCTGGTAGTTGACACGTCCCAAACCTCACATAAGTACACTAAGCACAGACACTGTGGGTTTACGAATGAGCAATACCCATCAAACTTGCTGCAAGCTAGGTAGGTAGGTAAGATACATTGTGTGGTTTGAGATACGGATTTAAATAAGCCAATCAGAGGGAGCATGATCTGCTAATCCATTTAAGGTACAATGGATCATTTGAATATGACAGTCTCACAGTAAGTACAGTAAGTTCAGTATTTCACGCTGTGGCACTCTTTCTTGTGTATTTTTGCTTGAATTCTTAAAAGAATATCTGTTGTCCACAGTGCACATTGTTGAATATTTGCATTATGACAATTATCACAATGCAATGTTACACAGCTAATCTTTACACTGGTATTTCAAAGAGTGTTGTCTTGGGGCTTCTTGGACTGTTCCTAGCTCTTCATAGTGTGGTGTTTCCCCCATTGAAAGGTGGGTGAGCTCCTTATAAATACACACAGGTGTGTTTATGAAATCATGTGAAACACCTGAAGTGCACACAGGGGATTTTTATTCCAGTTAAGAAATGAGGTGACTTGGAGAGAGTTGTTTACGTTAGGTGTAATGTACATGTAATTTGCAAGCAAAGGGCAAATCTTTATGCTTTATTCTGCTATGTTTATGATGTTCTGCTATATAATTTAGTAAAATGTCAGTGTCTATTAGGTAGATGTGCTTCACTGAAAATGACTCACTGATGTAATTGCTAGCAACGGTGGTAATGCCCTGTATTAACACTGGGGTGGTGGGAGGTTAATTTGTATTTTCATTGAGTAAAACATCTTGATTTTTTTTTTTTTGCACTTTGGCATTGTAGAGTACTTTGTGCAAACAAAAAGTCTGAGTGAAATGCATTATGGGTATATGCTGTAGCACAGGAAAATCATCAAAGGGTATAAACCAGACATGGCAGAATAGCATTTTTCTAGGGCTGTACCCTGATGAAAGATCATTCAGTCTATTTTTATATAATGTTGGGCTGCCATATGGATTTGTGGAATATTGAGACAGACAGCAGCATGCATTTTACTTTTAAAGTAAGATCTTATTGCTTATTTAATTTATTTTTCTAATTTTTCTAGTTCTTTATTAATGCAAATCTTAACTCATTTCTTTTGTTCATTTAGTTTGGGTTTGAGTTCATGTTTAGATGAAGAGAAAAATGGTAGGCCCAACAGACATTTGCAGCATCACACGCTTTTAAATAATAATTTCTTGTCTCCTGCAGACTTATTAGGCCACTGTATTTTTCATTAAATATAAATCAGTCTGAGATGTAAATGAATAAATAATCACACAGAACACTTGTGATTTAGATTCTGATATATATTTAAGATCAAGAAGCAAATGTTTCTTTTCTGCTCAACAAATAGCAAATAGTTGTATGAATCACAAGGCAGATGTGTGGTCTTACTGTCTTGTGTTATGACGAGTCCAGCAGAGATATACAGAACATATATTCTGAATTAGCCTGTAAATAAACTCACTGCCTGCAGTAAATCTGCCCAGATAATTGGAGAATGGCTGCCTGCAGCAACTTAACAGTTTCAAGTGGTTTGCTGTGTTCAGTGTTGTTGAATGATGAGTGAATTCTTGCACACAGAGCTTGCTTTTAGGATTGTTTGTTAGGATTCTCCTTCAAAAATGCCTCCATAATTTAGACCTAAAGAAACTTTGTCAGCTTCTCAGCTTCACCTTGCCTCATTGAACCACCAGTGCAGGTTGTCAAATAGATTTTCTTTTAGTAAGAGCGCCAGATAGCCCTGCCAGAATAAAGAATATTTTTATGGTCCCCAATTCTCGACTGCTTGACACAAAGAAACTCCTAGACTGCTGGGTCTCTGATGATTCGTCAACTTTCTGACTCGTCCACTTTCAGGGGGCAGCCCTACATTTTACCTACAGGAGTACTGATATTAAAACTTCTGAATATCGAAAGACTCTGATAATTCTTTTTTTTAAATGACGAAGCCCTTACCTTAAATTGTTGAACTATTGAAGCACTTCAGATTTAGATTTGTTACTGTATTCACATTTTTTTTCTCCTCCTCACCCAATACCTGTCAAAGCTATTACGCTATCTGTAACATATACAGTACATACAATAAAGTCATTATGTTTGTAGGTTTTTAGTTTACTCCATTGTTTGGACCCTGCTCTGTCCAGTGTGTAAATCATTTTGGATGATCAGACCAATAGAAATGCTCTAAATGTAATTTAATTGAATTTAATTTCATGTAGTAAACTCTTATTTTACTTTGACTTCCATTCAAAGTTAAGGACACGTTTGCCCTCTTCTGAAAGTCATTATTTTGGCGATGCATGTTTTTCATTGGGCAGTGAAGAACAAAGCTTGGTTCCAGATGTCTCCTGGACGCCCCCAGCCAGCACATGGATTTGTTATCTTCCATCACCAGCTCACCTGATTTAACATCATTAAGTACTGATTTACCAAACCAGGTGTTGGATGATAACTATAAATAATACCAGACTCCCATGAGGACAGCTGTGGACACACTGTAAACACAGTAGTGTTTCATTCATACTATGAATGTTACTTGTATTTGTTCTATTATTACTATTTTACACACACTCTCTCACATGCTGTGGGGGAAAAAGCCCAGCATTGCTGAAATTGCAAGAACAAGAGGGGAGAAAAGCTATAACAACTTGCTTTTCAGTAATATGCCAGACTAATGATAACACTTTAGCCTTTAGGAGTAACCCCTCTCATGTGAACAATGTTTGGCAGCACTATGGCAATTCAAGTGTGAAGAATCGTTCTTTTTCTGTCCCGTGCCCGTGGCCTGAGCTCAGGAAATCGGCTCAGAGGCAGGGGGGGGTGGGGGGGTGGGGGTGAGTTGGGGGTTTGGATGAGTCACACATGAATTATGTATGACCAAATATTTTCAAGCGCACTCTTGCGTCTGCGTGTTGCTGTTGGCTTGCTTGAGCCTTCCCAACCTTGTAATGGGGCTTAATATGTCCATTCCATGCTATTAGCATACAAGGATCCCAGCATTTACCCTTGCCACTTTCTCTCTCTCTCTCAACGGGCTGCCAGCGTGGATCTAATGTTCATCGCCATAGCAACGGCGAGGCTCAGCCAGCAACTCGATGCTTTGCTGCACTTTGCACTGTGGCACTTCTACCACCCCCCCCACACACACACACCCCTAAACGCATTTATTAGCATAACTTTGATGTTATCCTACATGTCTGCTTTTTCACAGAGCAGCTGCTTAAGTACCAAAGCAGCCGTCATTCACTCGGACCTCTGCCATTTAAAGAATGGCGACACTAATGGCGACTGTACTCAAAACACACATCGGAGCGTGCAGCGTGCTGGTTAGAAATGAATAAATGAAACCAAAATGCGCTGAATATTTCACGCAGGGCAGATACACCAGGGTATTGCGCTTAATGGTAGCGCTGAGCCTCAGGAGCGAAGCGGCTTTGCAGGGCGCTCCTCACTCCAGTTAGTAAATATTGTTCCTTTTTACTCGACCACATCTGGGCTGCCAGCACCATGCCATGTTCCGGCAGGTTTTGTAACTCCATCACCTCGACCGTGCCTGTGGCACTTGCAGTGCACTAAGTGCAAACCTTCATGCTCCAGCAAGCAGAGTTGCGCTGCGTTACGAGGAACCCTGGTGAGGACAGCCTCTGTTTCAGCTTCTGATTACAAACGTGTCCTACCTTCACCTACTGGCTGAGCAGCCGTTGCATTGCAGTTCTTAGATATTGGTACTGCTCCTGCTGTTTTCTGTTTTGTGTGAGTTGCAAATTTTTTAATATTATTCATTAGCCTGCTGAAATTCTGAGGATAATCTGAGGATTTGGTCAGCAGTCTTCAAGGGTAATTGGGAGATTAGGATCTTTTAAAAACAGATATGTTCATGCAGGAGGTAGTTCTGCACATATGGCTCCTGGTTAAATTGTACAAAATTCAGTCTGTCTGAAATGTTTTACAATTTCATGATTATTATTTTGTGAAATTAGTTGATGAGAGTATATTTTATACACAAAAGCAATTTTGCTTCCATGCAGTAATTCATTTGCCATCATCCGCAATTATTAGAGAAAGTGGTATAGTGATACGTAAAATGGCATACTATATCTTGATGTTTCCATGCAATAAATTTTTCATTACAGAAACAAGGAGTTCCTTAATATGTGCCTTGTGTTGTTCTGTTTAACATTAGCACCATTTTTACATCCATACGCAACAAATGTTTGACTTTTTTTATTTTTCTTAATTTGTATGTTAAAATGTTGATAAAAAGCTGTATTCATGTACTAAGCAGATTTGTACAATTAAAACAGAACATTTACATCATCTGTTGCAGGCACAACAAAATAAACCCCTATATTTACGACTTCTAAAAATGAAAATTGATTTATTAAAAGTCCAGCCATTTGAATATGGATGTATGCATAACATTAGTCCTGCCCCCCTTCCCCTTTATACTGATAGAAATATGCCAAACTGATCGGCACATGCTTTAAGCCCTCTGCCAAACCCCTGTATGCCATCTGAGCCAGCAGATTTGCAGATGTTGACTCGCTTAAAGGGTCTGAGCATATCAGCTATGAAGACGGAGGGTGAGTGGAGGGGGCTCTCTCTTCAGAAGGAGTGATTTACCTTGTAAAGGCAGTTTAGCTCTTCTGGAAGTACAGCACTGGTGTTAAGCACGGAACAAAAACAACAAAACTGTCTTTGTGAGCACAACATCCTCTATGCATTTCCTGATGAATCTGTGACTGAGTCTCATCAATGTTATTCCATGGATCACAAAACATCTCCTATTCCATGTCATCAAAACATTTCTTGAGCATAGAGTCTGATTGGTCCGACCAGTAATGAACCTCCCTGATGGTGTGCGGCTTCCGTTTGAGCTTCTGTCTAAAGGTGGGCAGGAGTCGGATTTTACGGAGTGATCCAATTTGCCGTACGAAGATCAGGGGCAGGCTTTGTACGCCTCCCGGTAGGTGGTGTAGCAGTGGTCCAAAGTGTGTGTTTACAGCATGCTGCACAAGATACTTCCCTTAGATTTGCTTTGTTAAAGTCACCAACAATAAACGCAGCCTTTGGACGTGCAGTTTCCGGCTTGTTAATCGCCTCGTACAGTTTCCCGTCGTAAATGAGGGTGCTAGCAACATTCAGTGTAATAAAGTGAAAGACACAATTAACAAAAAATGACCAAGGCTAAAGGGAGCTTGCAGCATGGCAACTATGCTTATTGGCAAGTTGATATTAACACTTGCTTTTTGACTCCTGTTAAGGCTTGCTAACATAATTCCCAAATAACTTTCACCATTTCTCTCAGTATAAGAGTGTTTTACATTGTATGTGTAACATCGTAACTCAATTTGAAATTGAGCTCTTCACATGTTAAGCATCTACGTTATTAAAAAGAGAGGTCTCCAAAAAAGTTCTTGGCTTGGATGGCAAGAGAATATAATGACTCCATTGATGTTCCAGCCTAAATCATATGTTGTGAGCATGCGCAGTTCATGCTCAAAGGCCTGCAGATGTCTCTGAGCTAAAACAGTTCAGGGCCAGAATCCCTCTGCAGCACTGTGAGACACTAATGAACAACTATATAAAGGGTTGCAGTTATTGCAGCTAAGGAAGGTGTAACTAACCCTGGAGAGTCAGGGGGTAAACACCTTTCCACACATTGAATTCTATAAAATGTCTCTCCCACTCCCTCACACAAGTACAGATATGAAAATTCAGACAAGGATTAGACACTTTTTCATGCCACTGTATATGAGTCTGGAAAAATCAGGCCATTCTCCATCTAATATTACATTTTTAGATATTAGATACATAAGTTGCCAAGAGGATCTCTTCAGCACATCTGTGTAAATCCCATTGCCTTGCTCCACCAGCTTTCCTCTGAGCGGTAATGCTAATAGAACAGGCTCATGTGCTGCAGTAAAGTGCCTAAAGAGACCCTGTGTGGCGTCCTCATTCTGTCAGCAGGGTGCGAACCTCTCCAACACCCCATATCCCCTCAGCAGCACCCGATATCACCTCGGCCAAACCTGTTTCTCCCCAGTCCGCAGAGAGCTGTAGAGCATGGAGGGCAGAAATGGGGTGCATTATAGGCAGATGATTGACAGAGAGAGTGAAGGGCTTCCTCTGGGATGGGGCACTCTGAGATATTGTAAGCGCAGAGCTACACGGCTGTGTTTTGAGCTTGTAATTAGCCTGCTTCCACTCCCTTGTTCTTTCATGCCAGCTCTCTACATTATTCACTACAGAGACAGTTGTGTGTGTGTGTGAGAGTGAGGGGGGGCATACTTCATACACTCTCCTGCAGAATCCTTGGAGATTTAGTGACAGTGCTCACTAGTGAGACGTGACGTGATTGACAGTTGTAACTCACCCCTTTCTGAAGAAACTGGGGTAAGGAAGAGAGAAGCAGCCAACTGCTTGTCGCCACCTGCAGTAACCTATCTTAATGTATAGCATATCAATCAAGTGGATCGCCTTGAGATTGGTACTGCAGTTTGTACCTTGTCTTGCAGCCTTACCACTCTACTGCCTCAAGAAACTGTATGCAATGATACATTTCTTAGGCTGGCTTTACTTGGTGAAACCTTCATGCAACTTCAGCTTCTTAAATCCTGCATGAAGCTAAATTTCACTTGTGTTGCGTATGCTAAGGCCTCCTGCAACAAATATGCTTGAAACTCAGCAGTTGCAAGTAGCAGCCACAGCAGTTGCAAGTGTCCCGACTTTGAGAGCAACTTCATTAAACCACTGATCAAAATGTGATAACGAACCACTATCCTTTCACCCAACTGCTTTCAATCAAGACATCAAGGACAAAGCCTTGCAATAAAGTTGTTTATATACCGAACCATCCCTACAAACCTTTGAGCACTTAACAGGCAGCTAACATACATAGTCTGTTTACTCTGATTAACTGTTTTAAGTGTGATGTGTTGAATTTCTACATTTTTTCCATAACGCCAGCCTTTGAGGCAATTTACCCACCAAAAAGAGGGTGGGTAAATTAAACAGGGTGCCAGGGAGAGGGCTGTTTGGTATGTCAGTTGTATGTATGCATGCATTATTTTTTTTTTTTTCATTTTTTATTTTGAATTCAGGATTAAAAATTGTTCCACACACGGATTGTAAATTGATAGTTTCTTTTATTCACTCGTGGTGTTAAATGTGTTCAGTTCCTAAAGATTTGTTCTATCCCATCTCCGGTTGACAAAGGTAGCAAACAGAATAATTCAAATTCTTTGAACAAAACAAAGCAAAGCAAATTTTACAGTTTAGCACAGTTTACTACATTCTACTACTACTATCTTATTTAGCGCTAAATTATGGTACATATATTATGTGCTATGTGGCTATATTATATATTCTATATTATAAGGGCTATATTAATGGTCTGTTTTCTTTTTTACACAGACTAAATAAGATCTAATCTGATTTTACAGACCCAAATGAGCTTTAAAGCAGTTGAAATTTGCAATTCTAATACAGACTCATTACATTTGACTGCTATGGCCTTTCTTAACCATGCTGTGAGAGCTATAGAAGTGTAGTTCAGAAAAAGCAAATGCTTACTAATAAACAAGTTATGATGTATCTTCCTAGCTGACAAGTTACCTAGAGGGCTAATAACAAATGCGTGTTTGAGGGTTTGTACGTCTGACCAAGGGTGGTTGGTGTTTCGGTATTAATGTGGAACTAAATCTATGTACATTAATTGCTCGCATTATCAAAATTGCCAAATTTTGCCCAAAAATAAAGGCATTTGCAGTTTTATCTATGCTTACTCACCTCTAATGGTCGCTTGGAGGTCAGTGTAGTGCTAGAAAGCAGCTCATGGTTATCACGGACACAGAGCAGTTTTTTTCAGGTGTGTACAGCAGTTAGATACACCATACGTCTTCCTCATTGGTTAGCGTTGCAGTCTACAACATGTATTTGTCCAGCTCTTAGAGTGCCATTACAGAAAGTCATTAAAGAAAATTTAAAGACAAATGTTTAAACTGCTTTGAAACACAAAAAGCTTAAAGAAAACATACGAGATGCTTTTACACTCTCTCCAATCCCTCTCCAGCCCTAGCCAGCCCGTCTGGAATGAAATCTGACCAACAAAATAAAATACCAGCTTGCTAACTAGTTCTAGCTCCTTTGGCAAGATGCATTAAAAATCATGCTTTATTCAATTTGCAACTGGATATGTGAAAATTTCACTAGTTTTGTAATGGACTCTGCAGTGTAAAACCAGCTGCTAATTGCATGGTGTCCTCGCCCAGACCACCATGTTCGCTGATGAATACACTTGTTCGAAATGACATGCTATTATCCGCAATGAAGATCCAATGAAGAGGATGTTCCTTCAGTTTAGAAAAAATGAAGTTAATTTGCCCTCCTCCCAATTTCATAATGGACACTAATAGGAAATTGCATTAGCCTCTAGTAACAACCAAGTGTCTTGTTTCTTTTTTTTTGTTTGTTTTTTGTACTGGCTCTCCTCTTTCCCCATCATCCATCTCTGTGTCTGCTTAACCAGAACCAGCGAGATGATTGGTAATGATCGGCGCATGTCATTGTGATGCTTTAGCACTGCTTGGAATCACTTTTGATTTAAACTGTGCAGAAAATTGTAATTATTTGGGCTCAGAGGAAAACATTCAGCAGCTCAGCAAGTGTTTAATTGCATGGCTCATGGTCAGAATGTAAACTTTCACTGCACTGCTGTTCTTGTAGGTTAAGGTTAAGTTAAGGTTAAGTTAAGGTGTATCTTAAATTGTATAGATTATGGTTAGCTAAAGATTAGGTCTAGGTGTAGATTAAGGTGTATATGTTAGGTTTAGGTGTAGATTATGATGTAGATTAAGGTTAGGTTTAGGTGTAGATTAAGATGTGTCGGTATGGTTCATTAAAGATTAGGTTTAGGTGTAGATTAAGGTTAGGTGTAGGTGTATATAATGATGTATAGATTAAGATGTATATGTTAGGTTTAGGTGTAGGTGTAGATTAAGTTTAGGTTAGGTGTAGGTCTAGAAGGAGGTGTAGATTAAGGTGTATAGGTTAAGGTTAGGTTTAGGTGTAGATTACAATGTAGATTAAGATTAGATTTAGGTGTACATAATGATGTATAGATTAAGGTGTAAATTGAGTTTAGGTGTAGGTGTAGATTAAGTTTAGACTAGGCGTAGGTCTAGAAGGAGGTGTAAATTAAGGTGTATAGGTTAAGGTTAGGTTTACATGTAGACTAAGATGTGTCGGTATGGTTAGTTAAGGATTAGGTTTATACGTAGATTAAGATGTAGATTAAGGTTAGGTGTAGGTGTATATAATGATATATAGATTATGGTATAGATTAAGTGTAGGTGTAGGTGTAGATTAAGTTTAGGCTAGGTGTAGGTCTAGAAGGATGTGTAGATTAAGGTGTATAGGTTAAAGTTAGGTTTAGGTGTAGATTAAGATGTATCGGTTATGGTTAGTTAAAGATTAGTTTTAGGTTAAGTGTAGGTGTAGATCAAGTTTAGGTGTAGGTTAAGGTGCAGAGTGGGGTTATGTGCAGGGGTAGACTAAGTGTAGGTGTAGGTCTAGAGTGAGGTGTAGATTAAGATGTAGGTTAAGACTAGGTTTAGGAGTACATTAAGATATTTATATTACATTTGACATTTTTTGTAGTTTTTTCTTAGTTGTAGTAGCGTTGGGTTGGCACTCACTCTGTAAGGAGACGCCTACAGTCCTTTCTTCGCCGGTAGAGAATACGCTTCCTCTGAAAGAAGCAATAAGTCTATTTACATGGCAATAACAACGCCATTTTCACTAGGTGATCAGACTGCCCTACTACGAGTCAGTTGAACTGCTTAAACGCCTAGGGTTAGTTCCATTAAAGAACATTTCATTAAAACAATCTGTTTAGTGAACAACTAGAAATATTTTTAATATCAAATTAATTAAATTTAATAACAAAGCAGTCACTGTTTTTGCTAGACACGTATTGGATCATTGCAGGCCTGTAATTAATGGATTTAGTGTAATTGGGCTGCAAAAGCAGTACAATTTGTGTACTCGTACCTGGGGAAAATGTGGGATTAAATAAATTAAGCTTTGAACTGGAAGTCGTCAGCATCCAGTGAGCTATGTGCAGAAGTACAACTGCGAAGGCATGCTGTAGTAATCAAGAGATATTTTTAAAAAATGCAAGTGATAGTTGAACTGCAGGATCAGTAAAATCATAGATGTATGTGTTATATATGATGTATAAAATATCACAACATTGCTGCTTTTTTTGTTTCTTTCCTCTCCATCTCGAAACATCGTGCACGCAGTGAAGAACTTGAGAGCGACAGAAAGCCTGGGCCTGCCAATCAAGTTGTATTAGGCATTCTCTCTCTGTATTATTCTGGGTCGATATCTGTCAGAACCATTTGAGCACAAGTTAAAACAGCTGAGACCCATTCATTATTCAGGGGTAGCATCGAATGGCAGAGTCCTGAGAGAGATAGGTGGAGTTGTCAGACGAAATGGATTGATCTTCGCGAGACCTGACCTGTGTGCTTATTATTGGGTTTGGATGACAAGAGGAGGAAATGTGAATGGACACTCTTGGAGATGAAATATGAGGGGACACTGGTGTGAGACTGGATATCAATATGACAATACTTGAGCACTCAGAAAGTCAGATAAGGTGAAAGCTGTAGTAATACTAAGCTAGAAAAGAAAAGGGGCACATTTTGGAAGGTGCTGCTTTTGTGGAGAGAGAAGGAAAAATCAATAGTGGGCATTGATCGGCGCTGGAAAAGTTATTTCCCAAGGAAAATGTTCCGAATTCAACATTGTTGTAGGAAGAAAATAAATCATTATTAGAGTGAAGATTGAAGACAGGCCTAACTTTATAGCAACACGGTATGAAGAGTTTGCGGTTGACTATGGAATTCATTTTTTTATATTTTTTACAGCTTTTTTGTCCTTCAGCATTGATTCCATATATTTTATAATAGCACTGGGTTACTGTTTACTACAGCAGGTAAGCTGGTCTGTGTTTTGTCACTACATGTATTGCTTCAGGGATATCTAGCCTTTGTCAGACCATGGTCCCATGCCAGTGCCACCTCCAGCAATCAGACGTTTTTCTAATTGCTTGGGTTTTATTTACTACAAGTGGTCGGTCGAAGGCAGGACAGTCTGAAAGAGGCTAGTTCAGATTTGTACTTAACTCGGCTAGCTCATGTAGCATTCATAATGCACTGATAACTGTTATTTTTGTGATGACTTCCTCACTCCACTTTATCACATTTTCTTTCTTAATGCTTTATTTTCTTAATGAAATTAATTGCTTCTCACACATTCGCCGCTGCTGTCCACACTCTTATTTGGTGGGTGGTTTAATTATTATTTTTTTTCTCCACACCTTAACCAACACTCCCCCACAAGTTATCGAGGTATTCAAGTCTCCTAATTTGATGGTCATGAACTTTCCTACTCCTCAGCCTATTTAATAGGCATTTGCAGGCTCTCTGAGAGCTTGTGTCCTGAGCGACCCCTGCTGTGAGCTAGAAGGCCAGACCTCTTTTTCAACAGAGGTTGGACTGAGGAATGAGGAGGTGATGAGGTGATGATGGGGTGCAAAAGCATCACCATCATCACAAGACATAGAACATGGAGATGGATTTTCATAAAACTTAGGTTGGAAGGAGGAGGACCTTCTGGCATGATCTCCCTCCCAAGCTTTAGTTGTTGTCATTAGGCTTGGATATATGTGTATATATCACTCTGATATATGACACTACCCTCTGTTTTGCTTCCTGTCTGAATAGCTGCTAAAGCTGATCTTTGACCATTTATTTTAGCATCTTTTTTTATAAATCAAGTACTTCTCTCCTTCTGCTGTTACTTTTGTAGCGGTATTTGATGTGAATTTGGGCCTAAATCCAAACTGCAGTTTTTCAACTTAGTTTCCAATTGGCCTTGTAAATATTTTAGGAATTTCCGTTGTATAGTGAGTCCCCAAACTGAAAATGTCTATTGATACACAGTAATGAAGACTTCAAATTCAAAGTTCAAATGTCTTTTTTATGTTATTTATTCACATTCAGATGGGAAATGTTCCATCCTGGCTGGCAATCAGGGTGCCCCACCCTTCTCCTCATCTAAAAAACTTGAAAGTGAAGACGAGATAACTTTGAAGTCCTTTGCTCCTGCGAGAGAATGTTGGTTCCTCCTTATTCAAATGTGTATCCTTGCTTCTCCAGCCTTTTGAAGCAGGCCTGCAGTGAGTCAGCACTATTCAGCTCAGTTCAGTCAAGGACGGGCTGGATCCACTTTGAAGGAGTGTTCCTTGCAAAATGTGTCATTTGTTATGTGGATCCTTACCATGAGCTGAGCTTTAAGAGGTTTGTCATTATTCCCTAAGCGTTCTGTAGCTGGACTAAACCATCCAGCATTGAAGTAGTGGTCACACAACATCATGATAATGTTGTAGGGAAAATAGAAGACCTCCTTTAATAAAACTCCTTCAAAGGTTATTGGCGGTTCCCTGGGCTTTAAAGGTGTGCCATGTTCACTTTCCAAAGAAAAAGATCAAAACCCTGCAGTAGTGAAAGTAGGATGTATGGAAGGCATGCAAAATACTGCATAATACCTCAGAGACTTGCAGGGTAGCACTGTATTATTATTTATATTACTTATATATTATTATTATTTATATATTATTTATATTTATATTATATTTATGTTATTTATATATATAATATATATATGTATATGTGTGTGTATATATTTTTTTTGTTTGTTTGTTTTTGTTTTGTTTGTTTGTTTTGTTTTTTTTTGTTTTGTTTTTTTGTTTAAAGAAAAGACTTCACACTTTATTAACCAAGGCAACAACTGTGCACTCTCTGAAACTTGTGGGCAAAGGGTTAAAATGCAGCACATGGACCAACACATTTGAACCCAGAGTAGAAATGTGCTTTGCATTGATCACTGCTGAAGCTGTAGAGTCTCTGGTGGATGCATGCTCAATGTCTTCAGTCTGACTGCACAGTAATGACTCGTGTTCAGTCATAGACTTTGTGCAAAACGCTATTTAAGGATAAATGACTGGTGGCCGCCCCCCAACTCTTCTTTTGGGGACGTGCAGGTAGGCAAAATCTGATCTGATTAAAATAGCTTTTAATAGAAATCCTTCAGTTCACGGCTACATGCAGCATGACTGAGTTACTTAGACGACTTTGTCATTTGCACAGCTTGTCTGCTTGAAGCAAAGTCTGTATGGACAGAGATTATGTAGATACATGCCTCAATCAGATTCCCCAAAGCTGATCTCAGTGGTGGAGAATACATTACAGTAGCAGAAAACTTAAAGGAGGACAGGAATCTTGTGTGCGTCATTACAGAGATTGAAACAGAGAGGCAGAGGACATGAATAATGAGTGAACAATGGCCATGTTGGAACATGGGGAGCTGTTAACTCTCGTGTTTATTTTCTTGACGGACTTGCTGATGCGGCAAAATCGAGGACATAAACAAATTAGATTGTTTCTAGGAAATACGTGTACCTGTACGTCCAAACCATCAGAGCACTTGTCATTTATTTATTTAATTATTCTACCTGGTTGTAGGTATAATCTAAATAATCTTAAAAAAAAACAAAGTCAACAGAATCAACTTAAGTAATTTAGCATTCCTAAACCAGTTAGACCATTCTTACAATAAACCGTACTATTCATAAACTTAATATGGCAATTATAGTGCAGTTTGTAAAGCTATTAGACTCTGCAGTTGTGTCTGTATTGATAGGGGCATGGCCTTTCACATACAGCCTATGGATGTGTACTGCTTGTGAATAGCTCAAAAGTATAGCTGTCATTTTCTCGAGTATTATTTAGCACAGGTTTTTTAAGAAGCATAACTCCCCTGTCGGTGCAGCATACTGTCATACACTGCCAGCCAACAACAAGCCGAGGTATTTGTCACTCACAGGTTCCCAACCTTGTCCTGGAGTACCTCCTGGACATTTTTTTATGTTTTCCTGCTGTAACACACCAACTTCGTCTTAATTAACTGTCTGGATTACGGGTGTTGGAAGCAGATAAAATATGTGCAGGGCAGAAAGTACCTCATGACTCGTGATGGGAACTGATAGTTTTATAGCACATGCTTCTATAATGCATACATTCTAAATGATAAAATATATCGAGGTGCTACATAAAAGAAGCACTTTCGGTTCCATAAAGAACAATTTTGCAAAAGAGATATGTGAGGGAGACGAGCATCTCTGTTACAAACATGGTTCTTTATGGGACCAAAAGTGGTTCTTCTATGGCATCGTTCAACCTTTCGTAGCATCTATGAGGTGTACTTGGACTTGGAAAGGAGATTCGTGACCACCGTCTTTCAGTTGCAACAATTAAACATTTTATTCCAATCAAAAGTACAGTTTGGAGAGAGCCCGCCAATTCAGGGTGCCCCTCTGCTCTCTCTCCATAGACAGAGGAACACCTCACGTTTTATACCCTCCTACACGTCATATGTTGTTGTATTGTTCCCATATGCAGGATGTCCACATCTTATCCATAAGGGATATAAATCAGCCCCCACCATTGTTTAATATACATGGTCTATGTGCAGACACAGCTTGACCCATTAACATCCCTGTCACGTACACTGGAAAGTATGTCCAGTCTACACAATAGCCTATATTTACTTAGTTCATGTACAGTTTATCAAATTAGGCCTGGGAATGGATCTTGTATCTCCTTTCCCAAGTCTAACCCATAGGCCTCACTATATTATTCCTCAACTCCATACCATTCCTTCAGGTCTATGAACATCTGCATAGCTAATAAATACACTACATCTATGTTTGCAGTGTATTTTTACAGTGTTGCACAGGACATTTACAGACAGTTTGGAGGTAAGTGTATAGCAACATGGCTCCAGAGTGGCATAACTGAGTAATTGTCATATTGGATTAGGAGGTCTCCCAATCTCTCAGTCTCCCCTCATGCTATCCTATATGTGTGTTTGTTAGCGTCCTCTTGTTTTCAATGACATTGTTAGCGGCAGTGCTGAAAGATGTGGTCGCTGGCCTTCGCCCTTCCAGCTTACGCTTACAAGTGTATTCCAAACTCAAACAAACTGGCAGAGTAATGCATTTGAAAGCATACTTCTTTGGAGTATTATAAACAGTGAAATGTGCAAATATCAGTCTTAAGTCCCAACCAACATGTACAACCTCAGTCAAAGGGAAGTGTGACCAGATAAGCCCTGTTTTTATTTTCCTGCATAAAACTAAACACGCTCATAATTTCCTGTAAACAACGGCTTTGTGTCAAGGTGGTCCGCCTTCGGGAGATACCGACAGTTTAAAGGAATAGTGGGGGTTCTACTGTGCAGTGGAACAACAGGTGGTTTTCACATTCCTGTAATAGCTCTGACACACACACACAGCAAAAATGAGAGAAGCCAAGAACCACAGTAATAATTAACATTTTTTTTGTGAGATGTATTTCAGCCTGTATCCGAGTATCCCATTCCATTCTGCTTACACTTGTATTACATGTGGACGAGATACGTCTCTGAACACCTCCAAATGTGGTGTCTGATCGTAATCTGATCACAGTGTGTCCTGTGTGTGTGTCCTGTGTGTCCTACAGCTGGCTTTTTATGTGGTCAGATCCGAATGTGATGCAATCACCAAAAACGCATGTTAATGCCAGGTGTAAACAGGCTCTTGGACCCTTTTCTCACCTTGCATTAGCATTTCTTGAGTGATCCAATGTGGCCAGCACTAAGTACCTGTGTGAATGGGCTAAAATGCGCCTCAGGGATGCTTTGTAATCATGAATGCTACAGTAACCAGAGAAGCATCCATGTCAGCAATGTTTTTTTTTGTTTTGTTGCTCCCTTGTCTTATTACTTTATTTCTCTAAAGCTGCTTTACAACAGTTATGTTGGGAAATTGTATGCTCTCCAAATGAAGCAACCTTGCCTAATGAATAATACCAATTCTGATGGCTGTTGCACCAGCCAAACAAGATGCCTCATTTCCATAGATTCTTCAGTACTGGGCCGTCTACTACTCCTACGTCCATTTCCTGAAGTCTGTGCCTAATGTAAGATACCAATAATTTCAATAGGATTTCACGTCTAGGTGTAGGGTGTCCTGATGCTCCTTGTGATCAAGGGCTTTGGGCAAAGTGTCAAGGCTACACTCCAATCAAAGTGTTATAAGAAGCTAATAAACTAAGAATGTCATGACCGACAAGATGGCTAGCAAGGAACCAAAGTAACCCACAAAGTATTTTCTCCTTTAGTAAAGATATATAAAAATTACAATGACCACTGTATTATCTTAGTCTCCATTACAATCCTAAAAACTCACTAGTAGTATGCCAGTGTCTCAGTAGATAGCTAGCTAGCAAGTGTTGCATCATTACATCATTACCATCTACAGAAGCAGAAAGCCTTGGTTTAGTCATGGATGATCAGTTATCGTTCTCAAGTCATGTTGCAAACGTAACTCCTGCAGTTACGGAAGTCCTGCAGATTCCTTCTGTACAACATCCGGAGAATTCAACCCTTCCTCTCTAGAGAGGCCGCCCAGGTGCTTGTTCAGACTCTCGTCACTTCAAGACTTGACTACTGCAGCTCTTTTCTGGCTGGTCTCCCTCTGCGCACCATCAGGCCCCTGCAACTTATCCAGAATGCAGCGGCACGGGTCGTCTTCAACGTTTCTAAATTCAGCCATGTCACTCCACTGCTGCGTTCTCTTCACTGGCTTCCTGTAGCTGCTTTCCGCATTAGATTCAAAACCCTGATGCTGGCCTACAAAGCCCAGAACGGACCTGCCCCTTCGTACTTGATGGCAATGGTCAAAAGCTGATACGCACCAAGAGTCCTCAGAGGTTCAAGTACAGCTCGGCTCGACCCGCCATCCCTTAAGATCCATAGAAGATAAGCGCCCAGGCTTTTTTCTGATGCCTATAGCTTAAGCCAGAGGGATCACAACCGCTGAAGATGGCTTACTGTTTACGTAAAATCCATGGATGACTGCTGATGACACACTGGGTTCCTGAAGTTCTGTTGCTGCTTTAACAGCACTCACAGCGTATATTAAATGTGTGACATCACATTCAAAAATTTCTGAGCTACTGTTTATCAGTGGATGTCCCAAGCATGTCCTTTTCCCACCAATATGCACTTCTGCTGCACAGCCATAACAATCTCCAGTAGCAATCAGAGCACTTTCTTTGTGTCTCCTCTCCCGTTCACTTATAAGTTCACAAGCAGACCACACGATTGAAATAGCCCGTTCTGAAACATGAGCTTTGTCTCTCATTTTGGTCTCAAAACAAATGCAGCCAGAGGATGGCATTATAAATCTGTGTGGTAATGGATGGAAATCCAATCATAAATGCTCACAAGAGATGCCTTCAAAATGTTGGGGATATACTATGCTTATGCTTTTGGCCTGCCCCTTGTGTTTGGATCTCCCAACATGCATGTTAATGCCAGGTGTAAACAGGATACCCATAATATTTGTTTGGTCCAGTAGATGGCCTAGAATAGACCCCACTTTGCAGCAGCTCCATAACTTTAAAACACCCGGTGAAACAGATGATACTGCAGTGCCGTATAAAATAACATTAGACATGGAGACTGTCAGTGTAAACATGATAAAAGCTTATGTCAGGGCCAGGAGTCTGAGCCATTGATCACTACATATGTAAAGGTTTCTGCCGGCTCTTGACATTCCCAGTACCGCATCAATTATTCAGGCAGTGCTGCAGGCTTTGGGGATGAGGCTGCTGTTTAGCATTATGCTGTAATGTGGAATGCTATTCCTGTTCCTCTTCATGGAAAGCACTCCTCACTCTCAGGAGCTGATCCTGATACTCTGTTGTTGTTTGGCAGCTGCTGGAGAAACATCAGCAGGTTTGCATGTCTACAGAGGCCGTCCTTTGTTTTTCCACGTTGAGTCTGTATATATTTCCCTCTCGTATTTCATGCACTGAGTTACATGCCTGACACCCCACAGTCAGAGCGGTAATATGGGATCACTACAAATAATACTGGTCCTCCATGAGGAAAGGCTTGGAAAACATCACATACATACATACCTACAATTTTTGATGTATTTTTGATTCTTATATTAGTTTTCTAAGCAAATACAAATGTAATGCACTGGTGCTTAACCTCTCTGTATTCACATTACCAACAAATTGTAATAATTTTCTTCTTTCACTTTTGCTACTTATAAATTAAAATTTGCACATGCGTATTGATATGACATTGTATATAAATGTGTGGAACTGTTTAATAGCTCAACACATCAAAATAGCCCCCGCTCACCATAAAAAACTGCTTCAGAATCAGTGTTCATGCACCATAGAAGTGTAGTAGGGAGAATAGCCTCTCTGACGTTGCTACTCTAGGCTTGGCCTGCTGCTAACTGCAATTCTGGTGAAGCATCCAGAGATCACTTATGAGAGAGTGTGTAACACTGTGTAAAATCCTGCCGTGTTACTCCACATGCTTCTTTCTCTTGCAGTGTTCTCAGCCTGTTGCATATTCTTGCGTAATGCTGCTTTAAAGCCTCTGTTATGAAATCTGACTGATGGCAGAAAAGATCCTCAGTAGTGCCCCCTAGAGCTCTGTGTTTGAATAAGAAAAAAACAAAGGACTAATTCCAGACTCCCAATAAGGGAAAAAATGGTAGCCTATGGAACACCTTTTAGCACCAACTCTAAAAGGTGTTCCATAGGCTACCATTTTTTCCCTTTCTGGGAATCTGCAGTCAGTCCTCTGTTTTTACAGCCTTTCCCCATCAGTTTATTGGGGACCCTGGCTTCCCCTGCCCCAGTGGAAAAATTTGTATTCATTGGTTTTAAATCATATTTAGTTAAATAATAAATATTCTTATAATTACTTAAATAAAAACAATCATGCAACACAAAACTTGGCCATGACAAGGTAGAACACCTCTTTACATATACTGTGTTTGTGCTGAAATAACGTTTTAGCCTTGTTACTATAACTAGTACTAGTGTGCTAAGTGCTCATTTTAATAATGTAGGTGCAGGAGCATTTAGAATGCAGTGTTAGATAAAAAAAAAAAACTTTTTAAGCAATTAAAAGATAATATGAATTAATGATGAAACAAGACTGAGGTTGTATTAACAGTGAAAACATTATGCAGAGCACGGTTGTAGAGCTTATGACCTCTTAAACTTTCTAATGTATACATTTGTTTAAATATGAGCCCCTTCCTGAGTGGATCGTTACATCAGTGTGGAGGCTATTGGCTTTCACGCCACTCTTGTTTGTTTAACATAATGATGATCTTGCTTTGACCCCAGGGTCACATCAATCAAACATCCTCTGCCCAGCCAAGGTCTGCTGATGGTCTATTTTTGTTTTCAAGCTATTAATACAAGCTATTAAAATCAGATTTTTCATTCATGGAAGTTTTTGAATGTGTTTAATACCATACTATATAGTCAACTATACTAGTATATAGTACAAATTATTCTTTTTTTTTTCATCGTCCAGGGTGGGAAAAAGTAGAAATTCATAGATAATTAAGCATAAACTTTAACAACTGAATATAATATCAGATATTTCAGTATTTCATGAGTTCACCCTATACCTTTATTTCAGTTTGTAATGTTTTCAGGAGACTCCTTTTTACTTTTTCTAGAGAAATCTTTTTCCTTCAAAGTTCAGTCTACTATCCATGTCATCCCAAACACTTTTAATGATGTTGAGGTCTGCTCAGTGCATTGTTCTGAGAACACAAGCTGCTTCTTTGTTTCATTTGCGAATTATATTTTTTTGTGTGTGTGTGTGTTTGCTTTACTCAGTAGGGCTTCATGATCATCTCCACGTCCTTTCAGATCCACAGCGCTAAGTATCCTTTCACAGTGGAGGGAGAAGTAGAAACACCTGTGGATTCTTCAGATCTGAATCAAGAGTGGAGCTTGATTTTCTCTTATCTCTCAAAGATAAAAGCTTGAATTTGTTGAGCTTTGTATCTGAAAGGGACAGTTGTGGTGGTCTACCAGCTCACATTTTCATGCTAGGTTTGAATAATTTAAAACTATTTTTGAAATAATTACAGGATATGGAAATATTACAGTTGAGTGTGTTTTTTGTTTTTGTTGTTTTGTTACAACATAGTCGATTTTTTTCTTAAGTTTGAGAAAATAATTGTATTCTTTAGTCAAGGAGAAAACATATTAAAGCCAGCTAGTTAGTGTTTGTTTAAAGATACTCGAACTTGTCAGCAGTGGAATCCTTGTCTGCAGCCCTGAGACCTGTGCTGCACGGCAGAAATGGGCCATGTGATAGAAATAGCAGTAGCTTCTTAATTTCATCTATATTGCCATTTGTCACAGAGATCCTGACATATTGTACCTTAACCCTCCTGGGCTTTGCCCTGCTAGAACATCACAGAGCTAAAAACAGGAACTTCCCCCACTGATGGCAAAAAAAAAACTGCAAGAAAGGTAGAGGAACTTCAGTAGGTGCAGCTTTTTACCTAAATCCTCCATTTTTCTGCTCTCCGTTCTTATTATTCCTCAGACAGTTTGCAGCGTGTCGAGGGCAGCCGCAGTTGCTCGTCATCAGTTTGACTGGTGTCAAAAGTGACAAAAGTGAGATAGGAAGACTTAGGGAGTGGGTCTGATGTACCGCTTTTGAGCAAATAGGAGGTTTCAGTCAAAGAAGACCTAGCAGTCTTTCATCAGGAGAGGATGAAAAATGAAAAAGGAGGCGGATGAAAAAAAGATATTGGCTTAAGCTCTGCCTCCAGAAACCCCTCAGTTTCAGCTATAGAGATAGAAAAGCCCATTTGTTGTATTTGGGGAAGCAGGAAAACACATCTCACTTTCAAAGTTTCTTCCCCGACAAAGTTAGCGCCAGGAGAACTTCAATAGAATGCATAGGTGTCACATGCACTCCTGTACAAGCTACCAGCCTCTAATCTCTTAGCACTAGTGAAGTGTACTTGGCACTTGTGTTTCTATTTATACGCTGCCCACTATTTTACATTGCTCGTCTGAGACAGTGTACCTCAAAGTTACATTTTCAAAAAATGCAGCAACATGGATATAAATACCCTTCCCTCCAGAGCTGAGATGAGAGGCTTCGGAATGCTAATTTATTTGGAAACTTCCCAGATGTGTGATTGGGAAGTGTTGCGTTCATTCTGAGTGTGAGGTTCAAAGGTTTCCCCGCTTTAGACAGAGGCACAAATTGCCTGTAACTTAATTCTTTTACAATGCGGATCTTGACATGTCTGATTTACATAAGTCTCAGTACATTTCCTTGCATTTGGCTTATTAGCATATGGATATTAGCAGTACTCCAAAAACTACATGGCTGCATGCCTAATGCGGGCTCTTTTGATTCAAGCAAGGTCTCCAAATAACTATATCCTACAGCTGATGGCTATTATTAAATCTCATCTACTGTATACATTTCTATTTTGGCAGAATATTAAACTAGCCTTAAAGTCACCTTAAAGTCACCTATTTCAAATGAGGACATAATAAATGACATTGAATTCTGACATGAGTTGACACAATAGTGAGGACAAAAAAGCATTTTCTCTCTTCTAGCTTGTGGCAGAATTCTGGCAACTCTGGCAGAAGTCTGGTTGGATATGTGACCACTATTCTTTTCAGAATCTGTGTATTTTTTTGTATCCTGGCACAGACCTGACTTTTTAGCACAGTCCACATATTTTTGATAGGGCTGAGGTCAGGACTTTGGAAAGGCCATTCCAAAAGCTTCCAGAAGCCTGCTTTATCCATTTCTCAACAACCTTTGATATGTGGTTGGGATCCAATTTCAGTCAGCTAGCTAGTGGTTTGAGGTTAGGCTGAAGAATTCTGAGGTAACCCTCTGTTGTCATTATTCCATTATTCCACAATTCCTGAGCAATTTTCTTTGTCCATGTAATCAGCTGCAACTGAAGTCAAGCTTGAAGGTGTTGCTTTCTGTGCTGGGACTTCTATCTGTAAAACGTGCCTGACTGCAAACAATGACACTCGGTGGTTCTTACGTTGATCTTGACCATCTGAACCAATTTCGTCTTAGCTGAGAGTGATATTGTGGGTCTACCTCCAGACCTTGGCAAAATGGCCACACCTCCCAATAAGTTGTACTTACATACAGTTCTTGATCTTGAAATCAGCAGTTGTTTAGAAATGGCTTCAAGACATTCCTGATGTATAAGTCTACAAACGTCTCTCTCAGATCTGCACTGCACTGCATTTTCCATTAGACTGTGTTGGTCAGTCCAATGAGTACTGTAAAACAAACCCTTTTTACTACCTTCCTAAACTTATGCTCATTCAGGGATTAATCCCTGTTTGGGTGAACTCCCCTTATGACTTGCAGTGCCCCCAAGACTAGGAAGGGAAAGACTAGCACATGTCTCCTTCGACACGAGCCAGACTCTCATTTCGAAGTGCCACAGATTGCAGCATCGCTAGGTAGCCAGTGCGGCTCCCTAGCTCTGATACAGCAGCTAACAGACACCTGTGCTGACCACACTAGGAATGTAAGGCCAATTGTGCTCTCTCTGACTCCGGCTGCTGATGGCAAGCAGCATGACCTGGGCCTACATCCTCCTTTGGCACAAGCAGCCCTTATCTAAGGCTTTTTGCTTCATCCAATATCCTTCTTTCTCTCTTGAGAATAGCACAACATATGATGTCAAAACGGAAAATGTGTGATCTGATTATTATTCCACATTGAGCATTACAGCCTATTCCATTACAGCCTAACTACGGAACTGTCTTCTCCCTTGTCAACATAGGTTCCTGAGGTACCATGGAACAGGTGAAGCCTCTACTTTTATTAGAAGGGAAGCAAACGCTTTAGAAATATGAATAGGATGGGTTGTATATACTCAACATGGCAGTTTGCTTTACAAGAAGTCTTGCCCTTCACTGAAAAATGACCTTGTTGGTAAAGAAGTAGTCAGGAAGAGATTTGTTATACATTTGCCTCCGTAATAGTTGGGACATCGACACATTTTTCCCTGCCCCTCTAGTCCTGGAGTTTAAGACGTATTCCAGACATTCCAGACTTTATTTTGATTGCTGAAATTGCAACACTGTACATAGTCCCCCATATCTCAGGGCACCATAATAATTTGGGACATAGCAATGATAGACACTGATAGCAATGATAGGCTACTTTCTACCCATGTTTACTACACATTACATCCAAATACTGCACTAAATGTTAACTAGGAAGTCTTGCAAACAGTGGCTTATTATAAATGACCTGTTATTATACACTATTTAGGTGTAGATGAAGACCATTTCAGTAAATACATAGAATTTGTAAGATTCATTTAAAATACATGACCACAGCCCTTCAAACATGGCTGTGACAAATCAAGCTGTGATGATATCAAAGGTGTAAGGACGTAATACGACAAGAAACCTTTACAACTTTGGCCTAAATTGTTTTGCTTGCTCATGCCTACCAACTGTGTAACTGAATGGGGATTAGACCTTGAAATACATTAGTCTAATAGCAGCCTTACAGCTCTCTTTCTCCTGTCACTTGTTTTGATATCTCAAGTTTTGATTCGCACACGGCTCTTTTTATTCTGCTGTAAATGGACTTGAATTCCTGGGTGTAAGAGGGTTCAGTGCAGGGCTGAATAGAAGCAGGATATTAAACAATAATCTGCACAGTCCTTTGCCTCGGGGGCCAGCAGTGAGACAGTGCCGTGAGCAAGAGAATTTGTGATCTAATTTAGGGGCAGTCAGCCGTTCAGTCTTCTCTCCGAGGACTTTTGGCACTCCGATCCATTCCATTCCTCTTTGTTGTGGACCAGCGTGGCCCCCTCGAAACGCGCCTCTGCTGTGCCTGTGGAATGGTGTGTGCAGACGTTGTAAAAGCAGTGGTTTATGTCATGGGTGGTCACTGCAGATGTCCCAGTGCTGAGGCGCTGCAGTGGTCTCTTACTGCCATGACACGTTTATGGCATAGTTATGTCAATGTTATGTAGAAGGTTTGATGTGAAGGTAGGTAGGTAGGTGGGTGGGTGGGTGTGAGGGGGTCGGTGATGTGAATGGGTGGGTGGATGGAAGGATGGATGGATCAGTTTTTATGAAACCATGTGCTTCCAGAAAACAAGAGAGAGCCAAAGAGAAAGCCATCTACATACCCAGAGAGAGAGAGACTAATTGTGCTCTCTCAGGCTCCGGCTGCTGGTGGCAGGTAGCATGACTTGAGGATTTGAATATAATATATATATAATAGTTATAACATTTTTATAATAACATAATAACACTGCAAAAATAATCAAATACAAATGTAAAGGTTTTTAATGGTCACATGGAAACTATTTGGATCTTTTCTAGATGTGTTTTAAAAGAATATTTGATCGTAATTATATTTAATAGGTAGTTACAGCCCTATTATAGGAGATGCCAAATGTTTAATGGTGAACTTTCAAAAAGACAAAGATGTCTTTGTATGACGTGAAAGCATTTTCCTGTGCTGTGTAGATGTGCCCACTGGCTATGGATCCTTTACTTTATACCTCTGACCAGTAATTACAAAGCAGAATGCAGCGACAGACTGGGAGAATGGCGGGAACAGTAAAACCAATCTAGCTGCAGAAATGTGAAAAACACATATGGAGAGAGAGAGAGAGAGAGAGAAAGAGGTGGGGGAGGGCAGGTGGATGGTTGGGGGGGCATATGAAAAGAGCCAAGGGTTGATTTGCCAGGTTGAGACAGCCATGAAAGATTGAAATGTCAGATATGACTCAGAACTGTCAGGCCTGTGGAGATCACAGACGCTGCACACGCAGGCGGAAACCCAATGCAAAGATCCCGCTTTTTACACCACATATTGCACACGCATCGAGACAGGCTTTCATGAGACCACTCCAGTTGGAATGTTTTTCATGAGAACTGTTTTTTTGTATTATTTTTTTTATTTAACCCTCCTCATCTGATGTAGGGGTTCATGGTTGAACTTCTTGTGCCCAGAGCCTGGGGCGTTTTTAAAAGATCAGCACTGCTCCTCCGTCGTCGCGACACAATTTTTGTTTTAGCCCAAAATGCCAAAACGATCTGTCCCTGGAGTAAGCAGTGGCCTTTAAGACTTCACCTTTCCAGCGCATGTAACCCCAAGGAGAGTTTCAGTCTCTCTCTTTCTCTTCTCTCTCTCCCCCCAACCCAAGGCAAGGTGAAGAAAGAGCAGGGGGCTCCTTTAATATTAATCTGATTCTCCACATCAGATAGACTGGCTCTGGCTTCAGGTGCTTTTTTCCCCCCTTTCACTTTGTTTCTTCCATTGTGAGCCATTTCTTGGATAACAGAGCGGGGGACGCTGGAAAGAGAGCTTTTAGACTCTTACTAGTCTTGTTTTGAGCCAATAGTATTTATGTTCTTCTTTGAACTCTGACTGCGTATAAATATCTCATTTTTCAAAAGTATTGGGACACCTGCTCATTCATTGGATTTCTACTAGACTTCTACTAGAACATCACCACCCCCACCTCATCCCCAACTCCCCAGCTCAGCCCAAAAGTATTGGCTGGAGCACCAACCATCATTCCAAGGAACACCATTTAATCAACTGCTCCACAGCTCAATGCTGGGTGGGCTTCATACCTCTCTAGCCCTCACCTGGCATTAGGCATGGTGCCAATGGGTTTATGTTTAGTCCTATTCTATTGATAGTACTTCTCTTCAGGGACTAGACAAGCTGTGTGTGTCAGCAATGGGTGTATTTTAAAGTAGCTGAATGCATTCATTAGAAAGGGTTTTTGTATAATAAGATAACATACATTTAAAAGTGTGCTACCTCGCTATCTTTTTTGGGTTTTGTTTTTTGGATCAACGCTACGTGATTATTGCCGAGCGAGGACGCAAAGTTAGAATGTCTGCCATGTGAAACGGACCTTTCAATTCCCTCATATCACATTCCTGCCTGTCAGCTTCATTCAGCTTACAAAGTGAACACATTGCTTCATTTACAGTGACTGAGTTCACAAACTAACTGTCAGGCAAATATTACCATGCGTTTACAGGGACTCCACACAACCTGGAAATAAGCAATCATAAAATGCTATAATTTTCTGTAAATCTTGGTAGGTAATGGCATGTAAGCGTGCATGTACTGTTGATATTTTAGCCATGATGCAAAGTGTGTAACACTGCTAATGTAATCTTATACAGATAAACACGCAAAATTGTATTGCATTCATACAAAACCTCATACTGTTCTCCTTAAAGTTCTGGAAGTATATCAATCTCTGAGAAACAGCTGACAATGTCCTGATACAACACATGGCACTAGTTGTTGTCAATGATGCCATGTGTTGTGGACTGGTTCCAAAGTTTATCACTAGTAGTCTGTAGTGTTTAAGGTGGTAGTAACTTTAGGCTCCTGTGTATGGCGTTGTACAAGGATGATCGGGCTATAAATACCTGTAGGGTGTGCAACAGGATTCATAGATTGAGAAGAGGTGGTACAGTGCAGTAGATGTTTTGTTGGATGTGTGGAAAATGGGTCACAAAGCAGCTGTTAATGTTAATTATTGGCCAAACAGAGTAACAGCATGGAGGCCTTAGTGTAGAAGTGAAGAAGTAGCTGAATTTGCGTGTGTCATTCCTGTGCAGCACAACATCACATATCCCAGCTTAGGAAGCCAGGGTCAGAGCGCAGGATCAGCCTTGCTACGGTGCCCCGTCCCTGAAGCAGAGAGGGTTTTAAGTGCCTTACTCAAGAGTCCACCAGTGGCAGCTTATATTCCAATTCTGGGAATCAAACCTACAACCCTGTGATCAGTTACCCAGGGCTTTAACCACTGAGCCAAACGGAAGCACAAACCAAAGCACTGTGTACTTCCGTGATCTGCTTCAGTATCACGTTTACCAGAAGCCTGTAAAGATGATCTATGAATCACCCAGCACTAGTCTATGCATAAGTTTTGAATTTTAATGATACTGAATTGTCCTGTAACCCCGGTTTGGTCCGTCCGACCTGTGTCAGAAGCAGCAATGCTAGAAAACAGGAATTACGCCGTAGACAGAGGCCCAACTCTTGCCAAGCTAGGTTGCTCATAGTTACTGGTCTAACTCATCCGCAAGTCAGAAATCAATATTTACTCCCAAAGTGTACACAGAGGTGCTTATGACGATCCTCCCCCGATCTCCTTTTGTTTTCACTCATGTGCACCTTCATGTAAACAGATCATTATGAGCAAATGGCAAAGTGCACAGGCAAACACTTGTGTGTGCACTTTCCCATAGAGTACTGTTCAGTGCCAGATTTCTTCACGAAGGCGCTGACTGTCCTCTAGTGGCACCTGCAGGGTATTACACCTCTACTCCTGAGGCATACCAGAGCTCTTTCATATCACTGGGGAGAGAGTGTAGCCCCGTAGCGAAGCCAAAGTGTGTTTATTTAGGCTTTGTGTTTTATATTCATTTATTTAGATTTAAAAGTTCATTAGAACATAATCATATTCAGCAGAAATTGCATTTCCGCTGTAGTTATAAACTCAGTTACCTGAAAGGTATACACAGATGTATATGTAATGCTTCAAAAACTTGTGTATGCCTGCAATGTGTGCACCGTTCTGTTTCTGATTTTCTGGGGATTTAAACGATGTGAATAAATTCCCGGTTGCTTCTGTTTCCGCAGATTATCACTCAAAGGTACAGCCGCTTCTCATGGGTGGCGGAGTTGATCCAGATTTTCATCACCATCAGTATAACCGTGTCCTTCCTTGTTATGGGCTCCGCAATGAAGCATACAAGTATGTGTGTCCTGCATTTTCCATGTTTTTGTGAAAAGAAACATGGATACATGATTTTTTTTAAACTATTTCTGTTCGTCAGTCTGTCTTGAGTGTTAAGTTTTCATATTTATACACAGGCAATCAGAAGACATTATGAACATATGATCATCAAGGCCACAGGAGGGCTCACACTGTTCTGATAATACTTTTAGCTCATTGCAGTGTATAGTTTTGGTGATCATTATACAAAAACAATCTATTTCATTATTTCATTTATTTAAGGAAGAAAGGTTCCAGGTTATTTATGGGCTTGAGCAACAGATTATCCAAACTCAATTGAAGTTCTTAACAAGCAGACTGCAGCATGATTTAAAGACAATCTAGAAGAGCTTTGGAAAAAAAGAGCCATTGAAATAAATCAGGGAAGGGTTCTAGGACGTCATCGAACCAGAGCAAGACATTATATAAAATTAGGAATCCATGAGAACATTGGTCAGTCTTCCCAGGAGTCGTTGGACTTCCAAAATGCCAGCTCATCCAGGAGGTCAATAAATGTCCCCTAAGAAGGTCCAGTGGCACTTCAGGTATCTCTAGCCTCAGTTTTCTGTGAGGGAACCATTCAGTTCTCATCCATTTTCAGAGTTCCTAAGTATTCTGTCTGTTTCCTGTCTACAAACTGAAGCTGAATCATGATCAGGGTGACCAAACCAATCCACATCTGAATTGCTGAAAACATACATTGAGGTGATGTAGTCAAAGTCCAGTATAGCAGAGGAGAGTCAGTCCAGTGTATCTGAGCTACAGCAGTTCCTCAAAGAACAGCTGGCTTAATTTCCTCCACAACATTGCCAAAAGGTGCTGTTGGGGTCATGCAAAACATGATCAAATTTAGAGGGCAATAACTTTTTCACACAGTGATGATGGATATCATGTTGGATATCTTTGGTCCTTCAATAAATAAAATGTAAACATAGCCCCTGCAATTTCCCAAAAGCCTGGTGTTCCTTTTTTATATAATATATGTAGACATTACAAATTCCTAAATATACATACATCCACTATATGGACAAAAGTACTGGGACACCTGCTCATTCATTGTTTCCTGCGAAATCAAGGATATTAAAAAGTTTATCCTGCTTTTTTTTTGCTGGAGTAACTGGGAAAGATTTGTACAAAATTTTAGAGCATTGCTGTGAGGATCTGATTGCATTCAGCAACAAGAGCATTACTGAGGTCAGAATGTTGGATGATCACCACCCCACCCCATCTTCAACTCATCCCAAAAGTATTGGATGGAGCGCCATCATTCCAGAGAACACAGTTCCACAGCAAGAGTTCTTTATACCCCTCTAGCTCATGACATTAGGCTTTAGGCACGTTTGAGGTATGCTACAAAATGTCTGGGCAGATGGGGTTCCACCAAATCTTCGATGTGAAAGTCAAAGAAGATGGATAATGATCCAAACCAGAGCCCAAAATGGACCTAGACAAATTGAAGCTTTTGGAATGGCTTCACAGTGCGCTAATCGTAGTAGTAATAAAGAAAAATAGTGGATACACCAAGCTGCATTTCTTAGGCGACCCAAGAATACCTCAGGGCTAGAGGCCTTCTCCAAAGAAAAGTGGGAGAAGTTCCAACTAAAAGAACTGAAGTACTTCTAGCTGCTACAGAAAGCATTTGCAAACTGGGATTTCTGCCAAGGGGGATGTTCTGAGGTCTCTGTGAGGTGCCCATGTTTTTGCCCAGGACACACCGATGATGCTCCTACATTATGAAATGATTATTTTATGTTGGATTAGCTACGGAGGCCGTGTTTACTACCTCTTAGTTAGATCAGGCTGATTAGGAGTAGCAGTTTAACGTATAGTCCAGCATCTACCTGAGAGAAAGCGTCTGGAAGGTAAACAGCTCTCCCTTGTCATCAAATCCCCAAGTAAACAAGAGATGGCCTCCTGTTAGCCCGGTTTTACCCTGAGCAGCCTATCAGGCAGTAGCATCATCCCCAGTCCCATTCCGCGGACCCCTGTCACCCTCCATGCGATTCACATTCCGAGTTCACCTTGGTCCACTGCTGACTCAAACGGCCGCTGGCTCTCCGACTGCCTGCTGCATTTGTCAGAGAAGCTCCAGTCTGTTTCTGGGCCCAGTCCAACGGAGCTCTCGCCGGAGAATGTCATCATGAATTATGTACAGTGGACGGCTCACCAGGATATGGATTGGAATGGCCTTTGTAGCACATTACAATGAATAGCATATGGCAGTGTTAATCAATTAATCAACATCTGAGTGAGGGCAGTCCCCCTTCTTGTTAACGGTTACTGGGATAGAGCAGGGTATTTGGCAGTGGGAATAGGTTTGGTTTGACCGAATTAGCAATGGCAGCATGTCAAATGGATAAGTAAAAATGGCTGAGCTCTCTGTCTACCTTTTTTTTCTCTACAAAACTTCAATGTCTTTTCCCCAGGCTACCTTTACTAATGTAATCTCTCTTTTAAAGGAGATGGTATGAATATCATTACTAGATTTATTAAAAAAAAAAAAAAAAAATCAGCTGAACTGTCCCGCAGCTTCAGTAATGAACCCTTCAAAACTTAAACTGCCAAACCGTTTCCAATCATTGCATCATCATCCGTAGCCGAAGCCAAAATTTCTTCAATTACAGTTCTAATTGAATTGTGTGCTTGCAGTCGATGGCCTTGTGAACGCGCACTGGAGGACCAATGCAGGGTGGCTTGTGAGAATTCAAGCGAGGACATTACCCCAAACCTTCCAGAGCTGCTCTGCAAGAAGGTAAACTCTCTTCAGCAATCTGAATTCAAATCAGCAGGAGATCATTTCACGGACCATTTGCTCCAGCCTTTCTGATCGTTACAGCTCACACACTCAGCACATGGCTTACCTTTTATACTGCCAACAGTTTTTACTGCTCTGAAACAACCACTTTGATCAACACCTTTCTTGTAATCCTATAATCTGTCTGTTTTCCTCTCTCTCTCATCAGTGCCACCAGTGGCTTCGTGTCCTTCCTGGCGTTCGGGATCATTTTCCTCGTGTCTGCGTGTGATCCAAAGGTCAGTGATAATTTGTGAGGCTTGATGACGGTGGACATTTTAATGATGGCTGCAGATGAACTGCTGAGAAGTTACATATAAATATATGTGTTAAAGGAAATTGGTGCAATGTCTCTCCTTCCTCTGTTTGTCTCTTTTGCTGCCCGTTTCCAAATTCAGCTGGAACTCGTGCATGATGTAGCAAGCACAGCCAACCTTCCATTTAACTTTGAAAAGCAAGCGAGCGCTGGAACTACCGCTAGAATAGATTTACCAACACATGACTGTTCCAGAGGATCTCCAGAGTCGTGCAGTGCCGTAGTTCTGTGAGAATGTGCTTCATTATCTGTAATTCCACTCTCCTTTCCCCCAGGGATTCGTCATCATGCTTGACAAGGTTGTTTCCTTCTCCTTAAACACCGAAGTGGGCTTTTTCATATTTCTCATGCTGCGAGCCTCCAGATCAGACCCACATAAGTGAGTATCTTTGTTTAAGCATTCTCAGTAAGGGGGGGTGGGGGTAGATTGCAAATAAACAAAGTCAAAACAAACAAAAAGTACCAAAAGTCATAAAGTGTAAACATCAGAGACTCTTCAACTACAGCTCCCGATCAAACTGACTTTAACTCAAATGGAATAATTTTTCAGGAGATACAGAGATATATGCAGTTAAAAATGAGTTGTAAAATGTTAAACTGGAGTTGAATTAACTATTTATGACATGGTATGCTACACAAAACTGTCCCTGTCAGATAAAAAGCCCTTAAAAAAGCACAGCTTTCATCACTGAGGCCCCGTCCTCACATCCCCAGATAGTTTTTATAAAACTGAGGTTTTTGTCTTAGTTTTGGCCGAAAACGCTGTCCATGGTGGAGGTTTTTGAAAACTCCTTTTTGAAGCTTTATGAAGTTTATGAAAACACAGACGTTGCAATACAGCATCGTTTTTTAGGCTGAATTCTCAATATGGCTCAAATACCTCCTAATTGCTTATACAGTAAACTACATAAAACAATTTTGATATATGAATAAATGCAACTACAGTTTTATTACAGATAGATAAGATAAGATAATCCTTTATTAGTCCCAGCAAGACATTCAGATGCAAAAAGTAGATCAATTACCACTATATACACACAATATAAATAATAGAATTAAAAACTCTGAGAAAAAAAAAACTATTTTTTCTTGATTATTTACAGATAATTGCAAATTGACACATGGGAGGGGTGGGGGGTGGAAAAATATTGCACATTGTTTTGTAACATTAAGGGACCTTTATTTCCTGAATGTGTGAGGAGTTTAGGTGTGTGTGTGGGGTCCACTGGGAACAGTGCTGGTTGATATTATATAATGCTCTATTTAGACTTAATTGCCTGACTTGCATAGTAGTTTGCAATGAAACCTTCTTTGTGGTGTCTTAATGTATCTCCTTAAATATTTAGAAAACCTGAGGGTTGGGAAATCTCCATTTTGAAAAAGAACTGAATGCGTGTGGGGGGGGGGGTTCATTCAAGCCTCATATTTCTGTTCTGTGAGAAGATTAAGTGACGGCTGGGGTGACCTCAGAACGATGAACTGATCACCTGGGTCCAGACCTCAACATCATTGGATGTGTTTGAGATTACTTGGCTGGTGAGAAGCAAAACATGCTCCAATGTATAAGATTGAACTTCGGAAGTATGGAAAAACTGAAATACAGTAACAACAGATGGACTCAGTAAACATCTGATATTTTAGGAGATTTATTTTAAAAGATGTTCTCTTTTGTTGGAAGAACTTGAACTTAAACGGCCGCTTTTACTGGAGTCAAATACACAAGGGCGAGTCTCTGACTTCTACATTTCACCCCTGCTTACCATGCATTCTTTTCTACATGCATGCTCTGTTCCGCTTACAGATGTTTGACAGTGCCTCTGCCAGCGGGAGAGAGACTCTTCAGGCTCCACTGGCTGCTGCCAGTCTACTTCCTCTTCGCGGTGGCTTATGACATTACCCAGAGCCTGCTGGACATATCAAAGAGCCTGTCTCTTTTCCCACACGCCAACACATCTCTGCTGTGAGAGCCACGGAGGGGACTGAGGGGAACGGTGAAGTTCAGTCCAAAGAGACCCCAGCACTGCATGTCAAGTAGTGGGAGATGTTCTACAGCCTCTGCTGCTGAGAGTCCTCAGGGATGAATGGTTTCTTCCAAACCTGCTGAGCCAGAGTCACGTGCCAAACCAACTGAACTGAACTGAACTGCACTGCATCGGATATGGATTCCAGATCAGGGGTATATAAAATATATCGGGAGGTGAGGATTCACCTGCATTAATGTTGGAATGTTAGAATCGATTATAATCAATTATTATAATGGTCAATATTATTGTCAGGAGACTGGAAGCTTCAGTCATTCTTTGCTGGCAGATCATTCAGTAAGACGCTAGCAAATGAACATCAATTGCTAGTTAGTGGATTTATTCAGATGTGGGAAGACTAGCAGCTATGGTAAAAAATATATATATATAAAATAATAAATTAATACAATTAATGAATCAATATTTTGGCAAAAATAATTAATTAACTCCATTTATTTATCAGTGGGCTCAGTATTTATGTGGGCTCAGTGTCCCAAAAGCATCCTAGATTAAGATCATCAAAACTGGTACTTAGGTATTTAATCTGATAGAGTTTCTTCAACCATTTAAAGCATCATTATGTAGAATTTTTACTTTAAAATAACAGCTTCAAAAATGATGGTGAGGGTACAATGACATTTGTTCACAGTCCTGTAACATGACTCTTTCCTGGTCAGTCCACATGCTTCTTTCACTGTCACTTGCTGTCCACAAGAGGGTGCTCAAAGCGTGATTTTTATTTACGACAGCGGCATAAAGATGAATTACACTTCCTGACTGTAGGAGGAGCCCAGAGACACAAAAGGACAGGTCTTGCATAATGCTGCTTTAATGACTTTAAAGTATTTAGTGTGAGAAGATGCTTTTGGGGAACAGAGCGCAGTTTGAGTTGTAGTGAACTTTGAGATTTTATGCCACATGATTGAATGAGCCATATTGCAGTCGGTCAGAGATTTACACACCTATCACGAATAAAGAAATTATTACATCACTACATTCAAGTTATAAAATTAGAATTGTACTTACATGCATGCTTACTTTCCCTCCCACCACCTGCAGCACAGCATATGAAAATTGCATGTTTTTGCACAGTAGTTTTTGTTGCCATAAATACAATAGCATGTTTTAAAATGATGACATTTATATAATCAAGAAGATTTGGTTAATTTTTCTGACCAATTTTTCATAATGGATGTAGTACAGACTCTAGAACTGTATAGCAGTTAGCATTATGTCACTACAGGCACTGCAAGGAGGGATTCAGGTTTCGATAAAATTAGATATTGCCAATACATAACAATGTAAAGGGGGTATGACCAGAAAAAGTGTTCAATATAACACCTATCGTTACATATTGTTCAAGATATCAGTGATTATTTATGAATAATATCAAATAATTGTGAATTTGTGGCGATCTCGTCTACAGCTTAAGCAGAATCGCTGCATATCATTCTTCTGATGTACCCTTGCTTGGCTGCAGTTTCATTTTGTACTGAATTTCTAATTATGGAATATTTATAACATTTATTAAACACCAGAATGTTAAAAAAAAAAAAAAAAAAAAAAAAAACACACACACACCACCACCCTGACTCATAGCTCTATTAAAATGTCACGGTGTAAAGTTCATACCATTTATCCATTTTGCTCAGCATCACAAATGAGGCGAGGATAACACTTGTGGTAATATCAAAATATAGTTTTATTTTGGACTGATTTAAATGACAACAAATCAATGCAATGCAAGGTGCAGGGGGGGGGGCATGGGGGGGTTGGGTTAGCAACCAAAAGATCTGTTTGACTTGGAGAGGGGGGGGGTGGACAGAGGGTGGGAGCGGGCACTGCTGATAACATTTCCAACCCAGTATACTCCAACTGGGTTCAGTACTGTACACGGTCCAAGTTTTCCGGTAACCATTTTTTCACTTTTTTTATTATTATTATTTTTTATAGCTACAAAGAAATATGAATTACAAAAGTACTAAAAGAGTACAAAAAGTCAAGAGGTGGGGGAAATGGGAACACACTATAATATGAGAATTTTGATAGTGACAAAATGAAAAAAGGTGGGCAAGCAGACACTGGGAGAGCAGATTATGGAGAAAGAGAAAACTAACTGACGGTAATAAATAGTGTTCAGATGGTAAAGTCTACTTAAAGTAGACGATACAGGTCTCTAAGTACTACACTCTGTATAAAACATACGTTTATATACTCAAGCGATAGTCTAAAATGAAACCATTCATTCAGAAGGCTTTAAAAACGGAGACAGTTTTCACTTGGGGCCAATATAGGAGGGCACGAGTAGATTGAGGCTCTTAAATGCCTTAATTGCCAATTCTGCGGTCAGTCGGACGTACTGAAGATCTTTGTAGTTAGTGTAGATTTCCAATCGATGGGGAATTGAAGTATCTTTGTATTAAAGTTATAATCTGCAAAAGAAGCAAAGTTGAGCCTGCTGAACGTTGTGTTGGGTTTTCATTGCATAAACTGATCCAAAATTAAATGTAAAAAATATATAAAATAAATTGTACCCATGAACTAAAATCTCCCACCCAGTACTTAGACTTGCCTTAAGCTTCAGGTTTACCTTTGAAGAGAGACGATGCGTTTAGTTATTTCTGCTACTTTTCACGAGCTGGCTGCATTTCACATGTAGCTGGAAAATACCTCTAAATGAATGCCATACAAACTGCTAGGCTTTTGCCAGCATTGTTTGGGGGTATATATATATATATATATAGGGCATATGGAAAAATTCAGTATTGAAATAAGTAATTGATGTGTCGCAGAAAAACATCCTCCGAAATGTAAATGCAGCAGACAGAAGAAGGCAAGAGCAGGCGATTACTACTGCCTTGTAAAGTCAATTGTTACCAATGACATGCTAAAATGTTGAGATGAGCAGGGGGAGCCTTCAGACAACTCTAATTGAACAAAGCAGATCTTGTGTGTGAAGCGACTATCATGTTTGAGGAGGACGACGGAGGACTTGGTTCGCTTGTTAAGCAAGCAATGTTTTGAGGAACAGACGTGGATAAGAATACAGATTAAAAAGCAGGCATTAAGTCAGATTTTCTTGTTTGAAAGTAAATATGCGAGCCTAAGTGGGATCGGTGTGAATTTGCACTAAAACGCTGAGGACAACAGCAGAAAAACAGAAACAGGCAATTTACTTCATATCGTTTGAAGAAACCAGTGAACAGAAACACATTGTGAAACTTAAAGCAAGTCTTCCCTTCGCCTCTGGATACTCAACTAAGGATGGGCCGATAGTTGCCCAGCGTGAGCTTCCGATTGTTCTGTCCAGCATGTTTTTTTTTCCTTTTTTTTTTTTTTTTTTAATAAACAAGAAATACATTTTTTGGAAAGGTAAGCCTGCTCTTAATGCAATACAGTAAACGTCTAAGTAGTAGCTACAGCAGTCAACTGTCTACAGTTAACATTGTGTTGCTGCAACAATACTGCACAAAACCAAACGCAACAATGCACTGTGCATCCCTTTAAAATGTGCGGCCCTATCATTTAGGTATGGATTTTAGTTTCAGCAGACTGTTATGCCTTCTTCGAAAAAACGACAACCAAACCTTAAAAAGACTGCAGTCAGACTTGAACAGTTTAACCAAAGCAGCTACAACTGAAGAACAAAGAAAAGTTGAACGCTTTCAAGACCCCTCGTTTCTATTTTTTTTTTTTTTTTTTTTTTTTTTTGTCTTTCTTGAACCACAAAATGTAGAGTACCAAAAGACTTTAAATAACTGTATTCGGTGTAAAAAAGAGAGAAAGATGAGTCATTATTTCATGCAGCTGTGACCTTTAAAAAAATGTGTTGAGGGCACGAGAAAGAGAAAGAAAGAAAGAAAGAAAGAAAGAGAGAAGTGGAAACACAAAGTTGAGAGAAAGAAAAACGAAAGGAAAAAGCAGATATGTGTGCACACTGAAATGGAACTAACAACAAAGATTAAAATCTTTTCGCTTGTTTATTTCATGAGATTGGTTTGAAGAACAAATAGTAAAATATCTTCCAAATTTGGTAAATATACCAGTCCTTTTTTTCTTCTTCCTCTTCTTCTTCTTCGTCGTCGTCTTTTCTATTTTTTCCTCCACTGGTGTTACTTACAAAAGTCCCTTTTATGTCTCTGGTTGGAATCACTTCCACTCTGCTTGGTCTGGGCGTCAGGGTGCTTGTTTTTCTGTCTGTAGTGGCTGGCCATGGTACAATAGGGATTGTAGCAGTACATGGGGCAGGGACAGTCATTTTGGCTATGTACACATTCATAGTCGGTCCATGGCTTCCAACAAGCAGCGTTATTTCCTCAGATCTAATACACAAACCTAAAAAAACAAACCAAAACAAAAAAGTCATTTATGCAGATCATTGACGTCTCACACATTTAACCCATGTCTACATTCCATCTTAGAAACGTGCCTTTTAAAAAAATAAATAAATAAATAAATAAACAAGTGAGTACTTACAGAGCCATCCGATGCACTTGCCCCCACTTTGTCACCAGCTGCATTCCAGCAAACCTCGAAAATGCCCCCTGTTCCCCTGTAGCTATGAACTAAAGCACCAGTCTGTGGAAACAAAATAAAAAAAAAAGTAAATCCTGTCATCAAGCCCTAATTCCAACATCCAACAGAGGCAATGAATGATTTCTGGAATTGACTATTGTCTGCTTTTGCTCCTCCGTCATTCTCTGAGTATATCATCAGCTCTCACACCTTCATTATCACAGCCAGCTTTAGAAACACAACACCTAAACAATGAGCTTGACGCACTTGGCCACCCAGTGAGTTAACTGTGATCCAATTCAGTCAAAGATGTCCTTCACAATGCTCAATTTAGAGGTTAAAATGCTCCATTGAGATAATGCAAAAATGGGATTCACATCTGAACAGATAACAGCAGCAGCAACCCACCAACATCTAAACCAGTATTAATAAGCATAATAGGCCACTGGTTCTATTGCAATGAGCCCACCTTGTACCAGCTTGTTGCTGGTACACTGCTGGGTATCTGAACAAAACCTCTGACCGTTATTGGAGAATTGTAGTGAGAAAGGTCAACCTACATCAACAGATTGGCCTCATTAACATATATTATAGCATGTTTACTGTTAGACTTAGGATTTGTAACCAAGTATAAGCTAGCCATTATGGTCACTTGTTAACCACACCCACAGTAAGATATATTAAACAGTAGACCCTCTAATGTTAAAAGTGTTCTTATTAAACTGCTCTAGCACATCCCGTACACCAAACTCCTAACACACGCATCAGTGCGCAAAAAAAGAATGATGACAGATCATGACAGATGATGTCTTTCTAACAGGCAACTGCGTTCATTTGTTGAAACATCCATCCAGTGAGAGACGGATGTGGTCACAGAGCCTCAGAATCACTTCACACAGTTTGCATTAGGCCACTTTGCTGGAATTTTCTCCTTTTTTTTGATTAGATTCATTACGTTTGCTAAATAGACTAGCCTGTCTCGTTTTGGCTGTGCAGGGTTGATGAGAGAAGTGCTTACCTGTGTGTTCCAGATGTGTACACACTTGTCAAAGGAGCCGCTGGCCAGATGGCGGCCATCAGGACTGAAGGCCACGCTGTACACTGGCTCCTGATGTTTGGTTAACGTGTGAATGCAGATGCCTCTGTCTACATCCCATAGCCGAACAGTGGAGTCAAAGGATGCGCTACAGAACGAAAATAAATAAATAATTAATTACAAATTAATAGTGGTAGTAGGACGCAGTAATCATCATCATCATCATCATCATCATTCAGTGTTCATTCAGCTTGCGTGTAAAACAATCCTCAACATAAACAATATGCAGTGTAAGCTCTACCTGGCAAGCATAAGATTGGCATTGGGATTGTTGGTGCCAGGACCGGTTGGGCTCCATTTGATAGTGTATATTTCTTTGCTGTGAGCTTGCAAGTCATGAACACATGTGTCCTGCTTCATACTCCAGATCTAAAAGAACACACAAACACACAAAAAAAGATCACTTCAGATACAAATGCAAAAAATCTTTGTACACCTACACAAAGTTGTCGTTTTTCGGCACTCCTGCTTTATGCCTGCACTTCATAGCAGAGTTATTACATAGCTTTGACATTTGAGTAACTGGAAGAATTGACAAACATAATTGGTAAACTGCAGAGGCCAAAATTAAAGTGGGGTTGAAGGTGTTTGTGGCATTAAGAGGCAGCAACACTCTGGCAAAACACAGGAATACGTCTGAAGGTGTTTAATTATTTAAAAAAGAGCTGAAGGAAATGTGTTAAAAATCTGCCTCTTCAGAGAAGCTAATGCAGAGAAGCATCGGATGCAGTGCAGGATGAGGAGTCTGTGTTAAGCATCAGGTATTTTTGGACAATGTGCCATCATGTCAGTCGAGAAACAGATCTAATAATCTTCAGTCTTCCTGAAGCCAGCTCATGTTAAGGCACAAGCAACTGCTTAAAATTAAAGTTTGTCTTCCAAGCATTCATTTATTCATTTATTGCACTGCAGATTTACTTGCAAGTTACTTGCTATAATTTTTGAACGTCGATACAATGCCTACTTGGAGAGATGCCACAGAAGGGCTACTTTTCCTACAGAACATTTCAACAGATGGTTCCTGACAAAACCGTTTTCATAAAAAGCTGTTTGGTAAAAAAGAGAATTGGGGCAGTGCTGAATGTAATACTAAACAGGAATAATCCATCACTGACATGATGGTAAGTGCTACATGAACAGTACTTTGAGTAAGAAGATGCGTTTGTACAGATACATATAAAGACAAGGGCATCAATAAGGCTGTGCGAGTATGTTGCTCTAATGCATTCTTGCTCCTGTCAGTACAGGTACAGGGAACAAGTATTGCTCCAAAACGCACTTCATCTCAACCAACAGTTTTGTGGCTTATCCTCCCTTGTCAAAGACCTACTTCTCACAGCAGCTTTCATCATTATACCCTCAATGAAACTGGTTAAAAATGGTGATGGGGGGTGACAGTACATGTATTCAAAGCCGATCTGCCGCGGTACGGTCAACACTTCAGTGCACGCAGACGCAGAATATACGCTGCAGTAAGTTATGGATGAAGCATTTACACAGTGAATGAATACAGCCGTAAATTCTCTCCCTCACAAACGTTGGTTTTTCATTTCTTCTATTCTCTGTCTCTCACTGCTGCTCTATTTGCAGTAAAAGACTGAAAACGATCAAAGTGCCGCACCAAAAGTCTGTCCTTTTCCCAACTTCTTTTAAGCCATTAAAAACCCTGGTGGATGAAATGAGGAGGGTGTGCCGCCGTTCTTCGACAGTTGGAGGTGGTGTGCGCGGAACCATATCGTACATGCTGACGTTTAGGCTGCACCTGCTACCCCACAACAGGGGAACATACGACAGTAGTAACTTGCACAGCGGCCTGTTTGAAACAAGGTTTGCGTTGCTTCCTGCATGCTGTACCAAACTCGCACTGAACTTTGACCAACTATGTACAGAACGTTCACACTTCAGGTCACACAGTGGTTTGGACAGTTACATACCTAGTGATGTTCCAAATAAATAAATAAATACATAAACTCACCTCAACTCAAAACTGAAACTAAACTGAAATGTACAAGAAAAAAGGTACTTCCATTGGTGTTGCCACAACTGGGCTGAAATTTGATTTATCGTCCAAATAACTGGTCATTTATGCAGATCATCGATACCATCTTGCACATTTAACCCATGTTTCTAACATTCCATCTTGGAGATGTGCCTTTTTAGGGAGAACCATCTCTTACTATGGGTACAGAACTGTGGTAGGAAAGCTCTTTCTGTAACAGGCAGTACAGTAGGAATATTGGGAGGGTGGAGCACAGTCTAACAGTAATACTGTAACGCGTCCAAGAAAAACATGCTTTCGGCCATCGGCTTATATCCTCATAGCAACATCATCTGCGATTCCTGACCATGTTTAGACAGACACTTCTCAGAAATGAATACAGAAGACTTTTCTTTTGCTGTAATAAGCTTTTTTGATTACCCAGTTACGTACACGTGTCTCAGAATTCACACATATTACTTTAACCTCCTTCTTAGGAGCCTTTTCACAGCCTCTTTACATTATTTATATTTTTTATGTATTGGAAAACATTTGACTCACTGAATAAATTGTTACAACTAGCCTCTCCACCTCTTTCAGTGAACCGTGATCTATGGGACAAGCTGTATTGTTTGCACATACTTTATTCGTATCAGTTATTGGCAACTGTTCACAAGTCAGTACAAGTCAGCACTTTTTATGAGCCAACACTTGGCCTCACCTTCAGCGTCATGTCATCAGAACAGGATGCCAGCAGGTTACCAGTCGGATCCCATTTGATTGCATTTACTTCATTCTAGAGGAGTGAGGGGAAACAACACAAGGCTTAGCACACATCCATTTGGCAAAACGCAGCCAGCGGGAGCAGCATGCAGGCATACATCCGGCAGACAGGGCTTACTGTGTGTCCTTGGAATGTCTTGATGGGTCTGTCCTGGCCCAGTTTGCACACATGAATGCACATGTCCGTGCTGCAGGAGGCGAAGGTGTTGTTGCTCTGCCAGTCCACATCCAGAGCAGGAGCTGAAAGAGAGAGAGGGAGAGAGAGAGGAGGGCAGAGGGAGTTAGTGAATTTTTGTTTTTCCACATGGCTTTATTCACCCGAGGCTACCTTAGCGCAAGGACAGCTCTCTCCTGTCAGGTATATCTGTGTCACCTCCAGATAAAAACATTAAGCCCTGCATCATCACTTCAGCACTGTGCTTTCTTGCTAATCCAATTCTGTTCACATGTTCTGAGAGCAGGAATGGCATCTCTTTATGCGGAATTTCTTTTTCCTTTGCACTTTAGCCATTCTGCTTCTAGTGTAGCTAGCCACCTAGGTTAACGTTAGATAGCCTGTCTGAAGAAAACCCAAATAATTAAAAAAAAAATTTAAATAAATAAATAAATTGCCAAATCTTAGTAAGGCTGGATGATTGCTTCCCAGTGGTACCCTGAAACATTATTGCTGCGACTGGCTTAAGTTGCTGCCATTTTCCGCTTAAGAAATGTTAGTTTACGATACAGAAGCAGCAAAAACAAACAAGTGTTTATCTTATATTTAAAAAGGATTGACGATAAGAACGATATTTTAAAACTACAACATCTGAAGTGTCAGATATCTTTCTCTACTGTGTTCATCTACGGCCAATTAAACTCCTTCCCCCATGTGCACTTAATAGAGCCACAGGGTGGGGGCGCGGTGGTTGTTCACTGATTGGTGAAGTAATGCTCTGAAAACAGGTGGGGGAGGAAAAAAAAAAATCAAGCCCACTGTAGCTGTGACTTAATAGCACGAGTTTGTTTGAAAGAAAGATCAAGCATCAAACGTGCCTAAAGAGAGTCGAAAACTCTCCTAAGACCATTCCCTCGACTCTGCGCTCTCAGGTATGCTGCTTTATCCTCTAAGCGTGTGTGATTTGAACCTCAGTTAGCTGGAATACAGTCTGTGCTGTGGTGTTTGCCTGCTGGCTAACTTATCTAGCACTAAGCCTACGAGTCCAGTTCTGTTACTCAACAGTTATTCAACTTCACTCGTCAACACCTGTGTCTGTAGCTCGGTAGTTAGTCAGCAGAGTAGCTGCTGTGGGCAGTCTGATACTCAGTATTTGCAGCTCAGACTGAGAATTTAACGCTTATTAAATGACAAATATGATATTAAGCTTATCCACTTAGTTTTTACCCTGTGAGCTTTGTTCATTTTTCAGTTTTACAATAAAGCAATGACGTGGAGCAGAAGCTATGTAAATGTAAAACCATCTGCCCCCCACCCCAGTAATATTACATAATAATATTTTAAGACCTTATGGGGAAAAAAGTGAATACCACCCAACACTAGGTGACACTAGGCCTAAATCACCTAAGCCTCATTAACTGTACTTTATTTGTAACCCTCTCCAAATCTCTAATTGTTCTGTAACAGCAATCCAGGCGGATGTAGCATTCATAACTGCATCAGATGTACATAAAAGCTATCAGAACTATCAGTACAGGTTTACAATTCCCATATCAGCTCATACCATTGTTTTTCCATTGCCTCTTTTGACCAGCTGTGTCTGATCTGAAAACAGAAACGTACCTGAATGGAAGGGGAACTGCTGCTTGGCCTCTCCTGTATGAGCATCCCAAATAATTGTTGTCTGTAACAGACATATAAATACAATGCATTTCAAACTAATTTCTTTTTTTCTTTCTTTTTTTTTTTACTTTTCCCTAATTTTCCCTCCCCGGTTGTAGATTATTACTTAATCCACTTGTTAGTACTCTTCAACTCTTCAGAGATGTCTCACATGTATGCAACCAGCCACCGTCTCTCTTTTTTGTTTTTTAACTGCCGCCAATACAGGGTCACCACGTACCCAGCTCTGATACATTGGCTAGCATACAGGCTCTGATACATCGACTAGCATACAGCCAGCATCACACTGAAGTGACGTGGGGAGAAAGAGAGCCATCTACCAAGCCGGAGAGATTAAGACCAATTGTGTGCTCTCGGGCTCTGGCTGCTGATGGCAGGCAGCATGACCCGGGATCCGATACAGTGATCCTCGGGATCCTCATAGTCGCAGCGCCTTAATCCGCTAAACTACTTACTTATTACACTTCCAGAATAATTTCAGCAAATAAACAACAATACATACCTTATCTACACCAGCACTAAGGATGAAGTTTCCTTTTTTGTTCCATTTCAATGCAAATATAGGACCTTTATGCTGACCCAGGGTACTGGCAAGATTACCTGCAACAGACATTACCTGAGTATCAAAGAAAAACTAGACACCAAACACAAACTGTGTGTATTTCAGAGAAGCAGAATAAAAATGCACTTACCGTCTTTAGTCCATATTCTGGCAAAACCATCATAAGAGCCTGTGGCTAATAATGTACCCTCACTCTGTGAAATAAAATAACAGACGTGTCAAGCTGACACAAGTCACCAGAGAGACAGGAACAAAAGGAGAAAACAGCTGCATGGTGCGAGCAGGACTTACATTCCAGTCTAATGACGTAACGTCTTTGTTGCTGGGGACGTCCTGGCCGCCTTCTCGTATACAGTGCCTGAGCACAAGCTGTGTGGAGCTGCTGGTACTGTTCTCACTTAAGTTCCATATACGAGCAGTGGAGTCCCCAGACCTAGAACATGAGGACAGGATAACGAAGTTAGCACACTATTTACAACATAGACTACCATTCAAGATTTGCGGCTAGATGTAGAAAACTATCCAAATATCCAACGCTGCTGGTTTCAAACAATAAGCAGGATGTTAGGAGTTTAAACTTAAGGCTTACAGCATCATAAATAGATTTATAATATAAAATTGTTGTACAGAATATTCAATATCTTCAGACAAAAAAAAAAAGAAAAAACCCTTTTTATACTTTTAATTTTACCCTTCTTATTTATATTCTGAGCGTTTGAACAGTACATGAACAGTTGGCTAGGCAGTGACCGTGAACTAGAGCAGGGCAGAACATAAAGGACGAGTGAGGGGAGCAGTTGGTGAGACTGACCCAGAAGCGAGCAGGTCACTGACAGGGTTCCAAGCACAGATGAACACCTCGGACTCATGGCCCCGCAGTACCATGGCTTTATTCTGAGGGATCTCCACATCCCCATCCACCTCCATCATGTCTGCATGGTTATCTGCACAGAGCACAACACACCCAGGGGGGCAATTAGACATACATGGAAGGAGATTCATCACTATGCGCGCACAAGGCTAAATGATCTCCAGACATGCTATAGTTCAACTTACTAAATCAACCACATTATTCAAAGAGATAAGATGCCTTTTGGTCCAGATTTATTTACACAGCATCCTGGAGCGCATTTTACTGCGTTTAATCTCTTAACAGCCCAGGACTTGCCAAAAGGCCCGGGATTTGATCCCTTACATCCATCACTTAAAAATAACTGTGCAAATAAATAAAAAAATAAATGTGTTATAGGATATAACACACCCAAATAATTACATTTAATACTTGAGGTTAAATAAACATTCAGGTGACAGCACAAATAAGATTATACACTCACCAAGCACTCTATTCACTCAATTATCTAATCAGCCAACTGTGTGGCAGCCGTGCCATTTATAAAAAATATGCAGTCCAGCAGCTTCAGGTAATGTTCACATCAACAGTCATAATGGTGGAAAATGTGATCTCACTGATTTTTAGAGCGTGACATGATTGTTGGGAGTCAGACAAGGTGCTTTGTGTTTTTCTGTAAATGCTGATCTCCTGAGATTTTTTTTATAACAGTCTAAGTAAAGACTGAAAAGAGGGGTCAACAGAATTGCCAGACTGGTTTGAGCTGACAGGAAGGCTAATAACTTCGATACCCACTCTGTACAAGTGTGGTGAGCAGAAAAGCATCTTAGATCACAACATGTCAAACACTGATGGGAGAAAGACCACATTAGGTCCCATATCTGTCAGCCAAGAACAGAAAGCTGAGGCTGGAGTGGGCACAGCCTCATCAAAACTAGACCGTAGGGATCCCATTTTTTGTTCAGGCACACAGGTGGTAGGGTGGCAGCATGAATCCATGGACCCAACCAGGCTGGTGGACAGTTTGGAGTTGCCTTCCCAGTCACCAGACCTAAATTCAGTGGAACACGTTTGGGTTGTGGTAGAACGGAAGAGATGCACTGACTAGAATCTCAAAGGAATTGAGAGAGCAAAGGGAGGACCTAACCAACATTAGCACAGCGTAATAAACTGCACAGTAAATGCATTCATTTCAGTTCAGCTCTGTTAATCTAGTAACAGAAAACAAACAAACAAACAAAAAAGAACACAGTGTTTAGAGTCAGGCTCACTAGGTAAGGCATGTGCACCATTCTCCTCTCCATTGGCGGTGTTCTCTCCATTTTTGGCATTGCCCTGCATGTTGGCGCTGGTGGCAGGGGGCGCTGCAGCGGCCTGCTGCTGGGCCAGTTTGTCTCTGTATGCCTGTTGCCGCGTCTGTACCACATCTGGCATCACGGCGTCGATCAGTGACAGAGACTCAATCGGCCGGCCGTCAAATAGAGTGCCATCCTGCAGACGAGAGCAAAACGTCAGCCTTTGGTAACCCTCAGACAAGAGACAATTACCACCTGGGCACACATCTAACATCTTATTTATTAAAATATAACATGAATATTATATTGTTTATAATGGCAACCGACATAACACTGCCAACACCTAGTGGTTCTTTACATTTATTTGGCTGAAAAATTAAACTGACATTTTCTAGACAGTGCATGAAGTGCATTATACCCTCTACAACAGAGCAGATCACATGACAATATGTTCAAGTGGCACTTAAAGTATTTGCGTTTGTAGTTTATTAAATGGTGATGTTGATATTTGAGCTAACTACAGTTTAGATTGATTGTATGAAGGAAAATCTGGCAGATAAAGAATGAAAGAATGATCATTTAATACTAGTATTAAAATATATTTAATCATGTATTTAACTCATTAATTCATAATAACAATAAACAATATAATATATATTTGACCAAGAAGGCAACAGTCCTATAGCTAGTCCTGCGAAGACCATTCATTGCTTCTCACACAAACACCTTCTTCTTATTTCCCGATTATGCAGACTGCATTCGAAATTGGGCAACATTTGATGTGTCCCCAAGTAAGTAATAACCACAACAGCAAGTAATTATTCTGCTGAACATGCGGAGTTCAGTCTTACCTCGTTGATGCTGACTTCTGCCTCCACATACTGCAGGCCCTTCTGGATGATGGAGATGAGGGCAGCAGGGGGCACTAGGGCTCCGTTGATGTTGGACTGGCTGATATGGCTCTCTATGCCAAACGTAAAGGCTGAATGGGAAAACCCTGCCAGCGAGGGACAACAAACACATCAGTGTAAGGCTCTTACAGGGACAGCCTTACTCTCGTGGCAGTGCGACAACGCCCTGATGGAGTGTTTCTGATTACAGATCAATGCTGAGGGCTGTTAATAATGCAAATCTGATTCATTTACACAAAGATCTCAAAAATCAGAAATGGTCAGATTAATAATTAAGGGGGTGGTTTGGATGGTGCGCTTTGTCTCTTTAACTAATTGTCTGTGAGCCTTTTGTGAGGATGTAAACCTACCTGACTCCTGTAGGTATCTGTACACCAGAAAGTTGACCTCATCACTGCTTATGCTCATCTTTACACCTGCTTACACCATGAGGTCAGCACACAGGACACAGGCCTGCCGAAGAGAGAAAGAGAGAGAGACACACACTCAGCATGGCAGTCAATAACAGTAATGACATTGAGCAAAGTAAAGAATGCAGATGAGGCTCTTCTGCTCAGGGGATTCACAGAATCGCAGGGTGTATAAAAAGCCTTCCGTGCTGTTAAACTGGGTTATCAGCTCCCCCTGCCAACAGAGACATGATCATGTACACTGCTGCCAGGGTGTAAAAGTGGATAGTGCACTCCTTTCCCTCTTGCATAGCACAATAACAAGCTGCACGTCCACAAGTCGCCATTACAAACTGGTGGCGCTGTTGCATCAAAATCGCCACAGAAGGCAAACTCATGACCACAGCTAGGAGTTTATTTTTGACACAGAGTTACTTGAAAATGTTTGGCTCTCCTGCTGAACTCGCTCACATTTAGCTGGTGTCCATTGCCAGGGTGTCGATTAATAAAACTACAGAATTCCTTTGACCCAGCCCACTGCAGTGGATCACATTCGGACCCGTGATGCAGTAAAGTTCTATTTCCATTGTTAATAGGGTCCTATGTTCATCTAAATATTGCATAAAAGCAAATATCACCTGTACTTAAGTACAGAACACTGGGAGCTGTATAAGCTAGCTGAAATGCTGATATCTGACAGAGATTAACTGCTTTAATCAAACAATGTAGAAAACATGAACGCTGTGGATCAATTACCTTCTGTTTTATTGAAACGAAGCCAAAATTGTCAGTGACGTTAAATTTGCCAACGAAGACAGTCCAGTAGAGACCGGCGACGGAGACCGACATGGTCAGAACGCCTATATTGAGTTTAGAGATTAGCCTAAAAGGACGAGAGACAAATACTACAGACTCCAGCATGTATAACTATGCCAACATCGGCTGGTTGGCTAGTAACCAATTCCGATCACATTGGCTATTTTACGCCAATGTCAGACTTATCGAAAAACCTGTAAAGGTCTTGTACAGAGTGTCTGTTAATGCAACCAACAGACATGATAAATAACAGTATGATTAACTACATAGTTGCCCGACAGCTCACAGCTACTCCATCTAACAGGGACAGTGGTGGCTCAGCAGTTAGAGCTATCGATGACCGAGTGGTGGGTTCGATACCCGGGCTCAGCAAACTGCCACTGTTGAGCCCTTGAGCAAGGCCCTTTACCCTCTCTGCTCCTAGGGCGCTGGAGTTGGCTCCCCACCGCTATGGGTGTGCGTGTGCTCACTGCCCCTAGTTCTCAAGTGTGTGTGTGTGTATTTGTGTGTGTGTGTGTGTGTTCATGTTCACTACCACAGATGGGTCAAATGCGGAGGACACATTTCACTGTACATGGTATAGTGACAAATACGTGCACCTTTACTGAACAGAAAGGTTAGCACAGGGACAAGTACCTGTTGGAATTAGACACTGGAGATGGAAAATGGACTGATTTGTCATTGAATTATTTTATGGATGGGCAGAGTTACAGCACAAGGTGCTTCAATTTTGAGCTAGCTCAGCTACAGCTCCACCAAGCATCAGACAGCTCAGTTTAGCTGCTGAGCTCCCGGCACAAGAGATGAGAAGAAAAGCTTGTGTCTGAGAGCCAAGTCGAGCGACTGGTATTGGGAGGAACAGAAAGGCAAATCTAGGTTTTCAGAGTGTGACGTCACCAGTCAGTGAGCTCCCACAGCGCCCCCACCCTGTGGCTCTTTTAAATGAACATGGGGGAATAAGCTTATCTGACCCATCAGACATGTAGTCATTTTTAAATAACATCCTCATTTTTAAATACCGCAGTATACTGTATTACCGTTATACCGCCCTACCCTAAAGCTGAAGCAAAACTGGTATTAATGTGTCATAAATCTGTGAATCAATACACTCCTAATTACCATAATTACAGCTCACTCATTCATATAAAGAAAACCGCTGGAAAAAGGTCCTCAACCCACCACTGAAGGATGCGGTTTGTTTGCAAACAAAAGCGTTTTCTCTTCTTCTCTCTTGAATTCCAGTAAAGACACAGAAGCGATCATTTCTACATCATGGGCATTTTTGGGTGGTGAGGTTTTCTGCTATTTTGGGAGGGAACAGCTGTGGCGATGAAACACCTCTCCCTTTTCTGTCGCCTTCCTTCTCTGCAGCAGACTGAAACCTCAACTTGAGCTGTTTGTGAAAAACACCTTCTCCTGTAAGCATAATTAGCCTAATCAACTCGTAAAATTCTGAAACATCAGGTTGCACCGATTCAGAAAAAAAGAAAGCTTCTGTGGCTGGCTCAATGATTAGGGCTCTACGCCTTCATCATGGACTGAACTTTTTTGCAGACATAAAAACAGTTTCCACATATAAACACAGAAGTACTGTGGTAACACTGGTTATTACAGGCTTTCTGAACATACTTGCACATTTTGCACACTAGTCCTCATTACATCTGGATACATCCATTCTTTATAGGAACCCTGATCAGAGCGGCCTCTCACCAGTAAAAGACACATAGGTTACTAGCTGATTGAGGTAAATAACCAGTAATATTAAAGCAACACTATGTAGCATTTTCACCTTAAAATAACAACCTCCAAAAAAAAAAAAAAAAAAAAAAAAAAAAAAAACTCCACTGACCGGGAGAATAGTGCCACTGTCATTCATTTACTTTCAGTGACTGCTCTTTATGTCTTAGCTTATCCAGACAAATGTGTCTTTTAGTGTTGCTCAAAGCGCAAATTACATGACCCGACTGTAGGGGGAGCCCAGGAGCGTGAAATTTTTCCATAGGGCTGCTTTAAAGATGCAGTGCAATATCATCATCATCATTTGTGAGATTCTACTGATGTGGGTTTCCTCTCTTTTAATGATGCAGGTAAATACTTTGAGTGCTAATAGCTGAGTGCTGAACTGTGCTGAACACCCATGTGTGAACCCTTATCTAGTTTTTATGAGCTGTGTGCCATGGCGTGTCTGGTGTGTGCTGGCTTTTAGCCTTCGTCAGCCTGCTCTTGCAGTCACTGCATTAAGCAAATTCCTAAAAAAATAATGCATTCTACATCTTATGTTTTACTGTAGTTTATGTATGTTTTACAGTTAGCAAAAACAAAAATCTATAATACAAAAAAAAACAATCAAGAATTAAAGGAAAAACAAAATTAATCAAGTAGATTTTACAGGGAGAATAACCAGCGTTTTGGATGGTTGCTGTTCCCATTTCCGTATTTCGCATGCAAAAACAAAACGCAGCCAATCAGATAGCAATACTACTACGGCAGCCAATCAGACAACAGAACTCAAGCTGAACAGCAACTTTTAAATCAATGCGTTTTATCTCATGGCGTAGCCAAATTAAATCTCTGCAACAGTGCAGAGTGCTCATCTATATTATCGAGCTGTTGGATCAACGGCCAGGAGGAGTGCTCCCTTTCAATAAATTACCCACGTGCTGCAGGACCACCTAGCCTCTCTTAAGTAGAGCAGGGAAATCCAGGCATTTGCCACTCAGAGGCTTCAGCACGGACATGATAGGTGGGGAAATTCCCTTCTCTGTGTTGGTCGCAAAACTAGCCACAAAAAAAAAAAAAAAAAAGACCTTTTCGTCTGCATTGCATGGCGAGAGAGATTTCAAAAGAACTGCTTCACAAAAAAAGGTCACAAACTGCTCTTTGGAACGCAAATATTGTGACGCATTCCCAGTCCTACAGCAGCCATCATCTAGTTGTTTTTGGAGCTCAGAGTGCAAGTTAATCTTCATTGTATAATCAGACAGGCCAGCTTGCGTAACGGTGAAACACTGGTATATGCAGGACTATTATTTTGACCTAAAGGGGAGGTTTTAGAAACAGGTACAGGACAGTACAGAAGAATAATAGAGGTAATAATAGAATAATTAGTTACCCGATCCACGTTTATGGCAGGGGAAGTGCATCGGAAATATCACTCTCTTTTCCAAAAACTTAACATGGTGTTAGATGACATTTAAAGTCTGCCTCAGTAAAGTTCATAAACCCATCGGCTTCGTCAATGAGCAGCTAAGCTTGTAAAACTACAAAGCGGCCACGCGTATGGAGTTAGCATCTCCGAAAAAAGTAATAAGGTGTATTTCAGTAGTAAAATGTATTTCTGCCTATTAGTGTTATTCAGCTTGTAAAACATGCAATTATTAAAGCAAAAAGAAGGAGCACTTACCTGCCCTGCCTGTAAGTTACAAATGAAACCATTTTCAACACACGCTTTGGAGCTATGATCATTTTGCAACAGCACTTATTAATTAAACAGCCCTTTCTATTTTTCTTCAGAATTATCAGGGTTTTTTTTTTTTTTGCACTGCGCTGTAGTCATGGAGGTGCCACAAACTGAGATTATCCACAGCCTGAAGCAGTGATGAAGGCTAATAGCTTCTCCATGTTGGTTTCCTTCACTTAACAGGCAACATTTACACCGCCTGGAATTATTCCCTGCCTAGAATTATTACAAAAGGATCAAGTGCAAGTGCATTTCTTCCACTGCGACGGCACTATTTTATGGAATAGAATGGTAGCGTTCATCAATACTGCAAATACTAAAAAGCGTTACAGACCATTACAGGATCCAAGCATATTTTTATATTATTTTAATATATCTGGTACCGGCTACACTAAGCACCGTAAAGTTCGGATCTCTGCACTGCTCCATTGTCATAGAGGACAGTCTCCACAGCCTGTAGCAGAAAGTTGTGCTTTTAAAAGCCAGCAAAGTCACCAAAAATGTGTGCAATGTGGAACTACTACTAAGCAAATATGAAAAGTTTCATACTTCACAAAATGTGAGCATGCACATTGTGTCCTGCTGTTCCCTCAAGCACCAAAAATACATAGTGCCACATTTTTCAGTTGGTTGAAAGCAAAACTATTGCAGAAAAGTTCTCGGTTTCTGGTTGTAAACTGGCTTTAGCAGCTTGTACAAAGCGAGAGGAATGAGTGAGTAGACACTGTACACAAAATAAGGAAACATGAAATCAGTCATAATCTAATCACAGTGTTTATGATAGGGGTCGAACAGTACGAGAACTCGAGGTTTGCGCCACGGTTTGGACATCATGGTTCAATATGAGGTAATACTGTATAGCCCCCCCCCAAGGTACACTACAAGGACAATAGTATTGGGACACAAGTCTTCACTGAATCATTAAATTCAGGTGTTTCATTCAGTCCCATTGCCACAAGTGAATACAATCAAGCCCCCAGGCAGGCAGACGGTCTGCATTTCCAAACATTTGTGAAAGAATGGGTCATTCTAAACAGCTCACTAAATTCCAGTGCTGTACTGGCATAGGATGCCACCTTTACACCATGTCAGTTAGTGAAATTTCTTTCCTCCTAGATAATCCACCATCAACTGAGTGATATCATTAAAATTGTGGAAGGGTTTAACAACCACAGTAACTCCAACAGCCGAGCATAAAGCCAATTGTCTGAGAGTTGTGTGAGACACCCCACTGGACCAGAGCAATAAAAAAAAAAAAAAATGTTTGAAGCTAAGGCCGAGGTGGTGGTAAGTTAAGCTAGCTAGAACAATCTTACAGAAAAGGTCTGAAGTATGGAGGCAATTTTGAAGGAGAATTCTAACAATCCCAAAAGCAAGCTCTGTGTGAAAGAATTTACTCATCATTCAAAAACACTGAACACGGCAAACCACTTGAAACGGATAAGCTGCTGTAGGCGGCCATTCTCCAATTATCTGGGCAGATTTCATTTAATTTCTTTTGATTATTTAATTGTTTACGTCTGAGATTTATTTATAGTCAATGAAAAACACAGTTGCCTACTAAGCCTGTAGAAGATGAGAAACTGTTTCAAAGCGGGTGATGTCGCAAGGTTTTACACTTGGTGATTTTTTGTTTTTATTATAAATCCAAAGAATATAACAGTCTGCCCAGTACAGTAAATTTGAAGTAAAAATAATAAAACAAAAATAAGGTAAAACACTACATTTTTAGGACCATTACATTAGGAATACATTACAATGCAAATTATTACATGCATACCGTTACACCTAATTCATACTATAAAACTAATTTTTACCTAATTATATATATAGCCATTTTAAAAACACAAGGCAGTGTTACATTCTGGACTGACGTTTAGATTGGCTAATTTTACTGTATTACTAATTGGCATATTAGCATAAATTAAATTGCATGGCTGTATTACACATTAAGCCACATAGTTAAAGCAAAGCAAAATCACTGCAATCGACAGTACAAATAGTTTCATCAAAAAAAAAAAAAAAAAAAAAAAAAAAAAAATACACACACAAACACACACAGATTAACCCTTGGCCGGGTTATGAGGCTGATCACACCTTTGTGTAATACGAGTTTACGCCAGTCTGTAAACGCAAAGCTTTTCACACAGCTCCCTTCACAACAATGAACTTTGCCCACACAAGCATCTCAAGGACTCGCTGCGCAATTTGAGAGCCTTGTACTCCAGCGACCTAAATATTTCGCAAGACTATGACGATTTGTGGCGCTTCTTGCGTGGACCATTGCATGGACTCTGGTGTTTAAAGGGAGAAATAAAAATAAAAATAAAAAAAAACTTCGCAAGGCAGGAAAAGGTGGCAAAAAAGTGTAATAGCTGTGTCTACTTCTTGCTTTTCCAAGCAATTGTCACCTGCAATCTCCAGCAGTTTCCTTTGGCAACGTGGGCATATGGCCCACATCCCCCCGCAGCGTCTGACAATTAGGCCGAGTTCAAAGGCAAGACGGCCTGATCAATCCAGCTGGAGAACAATGAGCAGTGCTTATTACATGCCACATGCTAGCAGACACTGTCACAACGGATTAAGGAGGATATGGCGGTAAACTGCTTGTGATGCAACACACTCCACTCACCGAAGAGGAACAAAGGGGGGGCAAAACACCCACCTCCAAAAAAAAAAAAAAAAAAATACAGGACCGCAGAGATTAATGTGTCACCTCGCCTGACCTACTTTGGGCTTTGGATCCATCAGTGCCAATTTGACCATGGAGGGAATATTACACGGCGGAGGCATAAATGGATTTCTCCCCCTCTGCTTGTGTTACGCTTCAAGTGTCCTACTGGCCTCGCGGAGGTCAACGTTTTCCGTAGAGCTCGGACAAAAATGAAGGCAGCTTCGTCCCCCTAGGGGAAGGCTTGTTAAAAAGTACATTCTAGGTGTGTCAGGTCATTAGCTTGGGTGTCTTTTATCATGAATCTACAAATCCTTTTCTGCTCCTAGTCACTGAACTCTAAATCCCTGCTCACTGAGAAAAAAAGCAAAACAACCAACCAACCAACCAACCAACCAACCAACCAACCAACAAAGGGGGTAACGTTATGAGGACGCCTTTCTGTTTAGGTCAAGTACCTAAAGCGCCCTCTCAGCACACGGCTTATTGCCATCAAATCTGCAGAATGTTTTTCCAAAAGCATAAAAAAAAAATAAATAAAAAAAAAAACAACACACTAAGCAAAATATGAACATGAACTACAACAAGTTTTCAAAAATTTTAAAAATGGACTTTTATACATTTAGGCTGATGTAAATAAACAGCAACTGTTAAATGATTCCATACAAAACCACCTTTTTGGATTCTACAGCCCATTCTCACACCTTTACGTCAATGCTAAACAGCTTCTGATCGTGTTGCAGTCAATGGTTGAGGCTCCTGGCCTTTCCTCAATGCACCAATACATCAAATCCAACACACTTACCAGAGTATTCACTCCATCCAGTTTGAAAAAGTTCAGCTCCAGCTGTAAAACTACACTCATCATGTGCCATTTAAGGTATGTGAGGGAAGATGAAAAAAAAAAACGAAACAAAACAAACAAAAAAAAGTCGGAAGTTCGATAACTCTTCTATTAAGAGTCGGACGTGACGACGCAGTGACCGTGATAACCATTTGTAACAGACATGTGGGAATGTGAAGAACCTTTACATCAAGAGAAGGTCCCTTCATGCTCACAAATCTGTGTTACCAAAATGGTTCTGCAGGAAAACAAAAGTCTCATTGAAGTGCCATTCTGGGAATGGAAATTTAGGTCAGATATTTTTCAGGTATATATTAGCCAAGGCTGAAGCAGACATATACATTTATAAAATGTGGATTGTAATTATATATTAATAAAGAAAAATGAAAATATTAAATATTTATTTCTTCATACATTTAGTATGTAATGTAACATCATATGCAAAATCATGGATAGACCTATTCTTCAAATCTGTGGTCTTGAATATGGCATCTTTCTGCTGACTTTAAAGACCGGTAGAAACAAAATATGTCCAAATGTTTGAGGACATCCCTTCTAATGAATGCATTTAGGTACTACTGCAAATGTCTAGTTACTGTAGAGAAGTTTTGCCAAAAGATTAGGACTCTCTGGTGCAGATAAACATTAACCTATTGGTTATTATTAACATATTGTGCCTAATGCCAGGCGAGGACTAGAGCCCCCGCCCCCAAGAATTGAGCTTTGGAGCAGCGGAACTGTGCTCTCTGAAACGATCCAGTCACGTTAAACAGTAACTTAAATATACATTAACAAGTGCACTCTGTACAGGATGTGCTGTTTTTTTGACTGAGCACCAAAAACAATGCACATAATTTCATCACGGGTGCAGAAACTTTTATATATAAAAATAAAAAAAATTATTCAGACGACCAGCGCAGAGGCTTATACAGACACACACCTTGGAAGCAGACGCAGGACCTACTGCTTTGCAGTGAACTGATGTTTTGCATGCAAGACGTGACACATGAAACTTTACGGTTAACTAAATAAGCAAGTGTTCAACATAAGGGGATCCACAGCAGAAAACAAACTGGCTCCACCACCACAACAACAACAACCACCACAGCAGAACCTTCCTGAGAAATAACAAAACCAACCAATTATTAATCAGTTTTATTAGCATTTGAGCCGATGATGCAGCACCACAGCCATGATTTATCATTACATTAAAATTCACATTATGTATTATAATACATGGCAAGTAGAACCACATCAATACTCTCTCTCTCCCTCTCCATGTGTGCTCATGTGGAAATCTACCGCAGAAACGTTCAGCAGAACATAAAACATAGGCAAAACATTTCCATGGCCAGCACATAAAGAAGGTCTAAGCTATTTCATATCGTAAATGGAAACTGTGATGAAATATGCATGAATATATTTTTCTATGAACTCTACGAGAATGATGCAACAAAGGACTGGCCTCGTATCGGCTAGCTAGGTAGCTACCTTACAGCTTAGAAAAGCATTAGCACCTTACTACTGGTGTGTGTAGACTAAGCTGCCTCCTCATCTGTGTACACATGTGTAATACAGGTCTATGCCAGATAACTTTGAATTTATTTATTTATTTATTTGTAATTTTTTGGAACTACGAAGTGCTACGGAATTATGTAATAAAGGCAAATCCTGCACTGAAAGCCTAGCTGAGCTAAGAGTGTGAATTTCAGGGGGAAATGAATAATAATATGGGAATGGGCTCACTACTGTGATGGTGCACCACAAGGAATTTCAAACTGCTTGGAAAGGTTTCTCATATAGTAGATGGGACACTTCCTACAACGTTAACAAAGAACAACTGTTAACTGACTTGCACCTAGGCATTAGGCCGAAAATATTCAGGACGAGGAATTCTAAAACGCATCCTAATGAATACATCAGTTGTGCAATTTAATACCAGCTGATTGACCACCTGCAGTTTTGTTGCTACTGTCAAACATATGGCGATCCTGCAAGTTCAAATCGCGGCAATACTGTAATCAGAAAACTTGCTATTTATATGACCAACAGTATGAAAACCTAGTTATCCCACTGAGAACACGTACACAATGGGCCTCCTCTTTAACAGTGTGACAGCAACAAATGTTGAACTGCTAAATTTGAACACAAAACCACCAGTATATGCAAAATATATCCTTCACCAGTAGGGTAATTAACAGACACCAGAAGCACAAACAGTTCCTGAAGAGTTTTTTCCAGTTTGAGCTCATAACATAATACATAATAAGCTTATAGCAGACAAATGGTTATCCTTCACAGAGTTTACTAGAATAAGCAATATTCCGACGTTCCAAAGTCTTTGAGTCTTTCCCGAGAGCTCACTCATATAATACATTGCATTCAATAAGAATGAACATAACATTAACACAATAACATTTTATAATGACAATATTTTGCACAGACAAAAACTTTATTTGCATGAATCTCAGCGCTCTTCACCAAAATCTATGGCCTCTTTCTAAGTGGTCTTCATGCCATAGGTTAAAATAATTGTACAAAGAGAATGATACATAAAAAGCTGAAAAGCTAACTAAATAAATGTTTGTTTGTTTTTTTAAATCATGACATAAAATGGGAAAAAGCTGCATGATTTGCATAATACGGTCACTTAATATATTATTATTATGTCTCTATTCAATAATATCAGCCCAGGGCTAGTTTATGAAAGTGCACACTTAGAATAGAAAGTCACAATAAATTGTTGATAGTTGTATCAGTTTGTAAAGCTTTTTTAACTAAAACCACAGGAATATATTAAACAGAAATATAAACATTTTAAGAATAATATTATCAGCTACTGGAATTTTAAGTCCCTTGATATACGGAGTGGCTGCAATTTATTTCAACTTATAAATAAATCATATGTCAGAGTGGGTCATTGCCACTTGTTCTGTCAGCTGTCAGAGTATTTTTCCTCCTGTAGGGTGGAAGAAGGATCAAGGGAAAGGCAGTCACATCACCACTCTAACGCTCAGGAGGCCAGAAGAATGGGAGGTTATTCTCTGTAGAAGTCTGACATGGCTGAATTGCTTTGAGACAGAATGGAAAGATGGACAACACTTTTCACCCTCACTTTTGGATGGGAGAGCTCCAGAGGTTTCTTACAAGAGGGGAATGAATGAATGCAGTAAGGCCAACAACAAAGGGAGAACAAAGTCAAACAAAGCACAATGGCAAAGGATCCAAGACGTACATTATGCTTCACAGTCTGAAACCCTGCAACCCCAACCAAATCCTGACTGGCTTAATTCACTGTTAGGCCCCAAAAGATCAAGTGTAAACTTCTGAGCAGTGCATAGAAACGACATGTGAATCATTGATGATGTGCAAAAACAATCATAATAATAATACTCCATTCGCTCAGACGCTTCACTTTGCTAATCAGCTTATCAGGAGTGTGGACGCGGAGAGAATGGAATATGAGCGCAGAACCACGGATACTTTCCTGCTTTCAATGCAAATCATGCCACAGCTTTCCTCTCTCTGGTATTAGGGATGTAAATCTCTGGCTTCACAATGATTTGATTCACCTTACAAGTTTTTGAAAAAAAAAGAAATGATTCAATGCATTTTTTTAACTACACCTGAAAACATTATTAAAGGGATAGTTCAGCCAAACAATGCTAAAAATTATTGCTTACCCAGATGCAGTCTATCATCAGACATGTTTGGTATCAGATGTGGGTTTTTTTTTAGTTTGCAAAGGAAAGATGCTAGGCTAACATGGCAACTAAACACTAGACTCAGACTGTCACCAATGCTTTCTTCAAAAATTAGAAATTTTATTTTCTTAAAAAGATAATACATTTTTTTATTTACTTATTGCCTTAAGTAATTGAGGCCTTTTTTTTAGGCGTCTATTTACAGAGATAAGATCGGTGACCATATAAGTCCAGTATTTGTTAGCAACATTAGCCTAGCAGCTTCCATTCCAAATTAAAGATGAATAATTAACATTATTAAACTTAATGTTAATCTAATGCTTCACCAATTTCTTCCCCTTTTACCTATTAAAATCTACAAAGCCGTTTCTTCAGCCTTTACCAGGACTTTATTTTAAGCACTACCTAACAGTTATTTATTTGATAACTTGATAAAAAAAAAGGAAATAAGGAAACATATTTATTGTAAAATTATTATGTCCATCTGAAGTTGCCAAGCGATTCACAAACGAACCTATGACCTCATCACATCAACTGCTGCAATAATCTGTCCCCAAAATACAATAAAAACAAACAAAACAAACAAACAAAAAAAAAAAAAACACAACACACACACACACACACACACACACACACACACACACACACACACACACACACACTCCCCTTCCCATCCCCCTCCAATGCTGACTGGACAGGCAAAGAAAGACGACCACTTCACAGCTGTAGCGAGGGAATAATCAATGACAAATTAGCTTCAATCTCCAGCAGTCAGCTCTTATCATTCCTCATCTGCAGACAAGCCAAGTGAACAATTTCAGGAATCCCCTCCACCCACATTCTGCCTTCACACATAAGACAAATAACTAATGAGTAACATATTCAAGGTCGGCTTACGCAGGGTCTGTGCTTATAAAGGCTGTCAGGTTCTTTTTCATTTGGAACTGAAGAGGCATATTAGGATAGATGGTCATTTCAACAACAGTTATGATTAGTCAGAAATCAGTGTTTAAATCAACCATGTACATTAAGCATTCTATGGAGCCTGGAAGCCAGCTTGCATAATGTGAGGGAACAGATAACCAAAGTGCAGCCTGAAGGCCTCGGTTACAGGTTATCCGCGGGTGACCTCATATTCCTGACTGCCAAACACTGTTACCATGGATCTATTCCCTGGCTGTCCTGCTAGCGGTGCTTGTCAGAGCTGTGTAGCACAGTTGAAGCGCTTTCCATGCGGTAGCTACAAACAAAGACGCACTTGAGTCCACAGAATTAATACTAGGGCTGCACCAATAACATCAACCCGATACTGAAATCAATAATAACTTATGAAAAATAAAAATAAATAAATAAATAAATAAATAAAATAAATAAAACATAAACCAACCTTCCTTAAATCAGAGAACTATGGACATATTTGACAGAATTCCTTCCCAAGGACTCTTATCCACTATGTAAATAATTCGCTTGAACAGTGTAGTCATCCCATTTCCCCCGCAAGCTAGGTCATCCCCATCTCACACACACACACACACAACGTTACCAGCGCTGAGAGGATAAAGCCAGCATATACTTCCATCGTTTCTACCCGTTTGTGTGTCAACACAATGCAACTGGACAGCTTAACACGCTTGGAGGAGAACACTTTTCTACTAACCGCCAATTCTGTTATGTCAGTAAACGGACGTCTGTACTGGCTAGCATCACACTGAACGATTGGTGGAGAGGGCAGTAGGGATGCACCGATCCGATATTAGGATCAGGTATCAGTCCCAATATTAACAAAATTAGCTGGATCGGGTATCGGATAATTAAGCCGATCCATGGAACCTATCCTTTCGCTTTAATTTGTTGGTGTGAGACTGCACTGAATGTACGGAAATAAATGACAAACAGCAATTTAGTACATTTATGTCTATGTGTTAATTTGTTATATTACATAAAGTAATGTTGAAGTCAATCCTGATGCCTTATTTCTCTCCCACATGGTGAGGAATAAAGTTTATTAATTCAGCAATGGTATCGACCGATATGCAAAGTTTATGTATCGTATCGGACCTAAAAAAGCTGGATGGGTCACTCGATCCACCCAGAGAGACTTTGACTCGCAGCCATGGATAGCTATGGCATTAGTGGGGCTTAAACTCTCTCCACCTCCAGTTGCAATTGGGAGTTTGGAAAGCCATTCACTAGTGACAATAAATGAAACAGTGCAAAAAAAAAAAAAAAAAAAAAAAGGGACCAAAGTATCATTCATTCAGAAAAACATTATACAAGCACATATGTCTCAGCAGATAATACATCACTAGTTGAGATTAAACTTCAAACAGAGTTTCCTTTACATCCTGTTCTGCATAACATTACTAACCAATGAAGCTGAAACAAACGTCGCTGTAATTTTCTAGTAACATTTACAGCTTTACTTTACAGTTATCAGATGAAATAAATCCAAATCAGGTTCAAGTTCCATTTCACTGATGTTTTTTCAGTTTGTTTACACAACTTCCAACAAAATCCCCTTCCTTTGCAGAGGCAGCGAGGAATGATCAACGTGCCATCGGCTAGAGTGGAGGGAGTAAACACCACCAAACACAATCTTACAGGAGTATTGATCTGTTCTTCAAACAGAGTCTCTGCCATCGTTTATCCTTTTTCAAAATGCAAAATATATTGCTGCTGCTGCCGGCGAGAAAATCGAACGCAGAGTCACACAATAAAGAGTGGGTGCTCCATTATCAATACGGAAGGCCTTGAAGTACAGGCACAACACTCGTTTCTACTTACCACAGTATCAACTCTTTTTCCACAATGCAAATGTTTTAGAAGGGTCCAGTCCAAGTGTCTCAGCACCTGCAATAACAACAGAAAAGGTTGAATTTAGCAAAATTTTGCAGAACATTTGTGCAATGCAGACTTTTAGTTCCAGAGCTTCATATACAGACAGAAAGCCAGCGGCCCTTGAGTAGCTCACTTTTAGCTCGGTCAGGACTCAACGCAGCTGCTTTTTTTTGGTTTTCCTTGTAAAGAGAAACACAAGGACAGACTAAACTTGAAGACATATGCTATTTCAAAACCAGACCGCATTTCATATACTGCATTTAAGTTAAACCTATAATCTAAGCGGAAGACCGCCTCTAGGAACGTTTACTACACAGGTTAGGTTATTTTCGGTGGGTAGCAGAAACAGCGAGTCGAGCTGTTTACTGGAAAACGCCACAAAACACTTATTAGGCAAGTCCACAAGGCAAAAGGTGCAAGCCGGTTTATTTTGCTGGGTTACAAGTAGCAACAAAACATACAGCCATTATATCACTATATCAAATCTCTTAGAACATCCCCAATTTGCCAGCTTTTATTGACATTTCAAGTCCAGTGACCTCAAATGGTACGAAGGTAAGCAGTAAACTGCTAGTAGGGTGAAAATAACTAAATGTAACCTGTATGAATCAAAAGGTTTCTTTTTTTTTGGAAGGCATCGGTTTACAGCTGCTCTGTAGCAATGGCAGTAAATGAAGCTTAGATAATTAATGCAAACAATTCAGATGTTCGAAAAATGTTACTGATTGCTTACTCAGAGCAGACAACGCTGCACAACTGAATTGCCATCGTAATGACTGGAAAACGGCAATTAACACAAACACAGACAGACCATTAGAACTTTTAAAAGTGTAGAGTTTCCCTTTAGAGAAATGATAAATAAAGCTGTGTGCTGCAAGTACAGTTTCCTACACCACCAAAAGGCCCTTGAAAACCATAGAAAACTGGCCTGCCTAACTCAGAAGACAAGTCTCTGAGAGCCAACAGCACACGTGTGACAGGAGGCTCTTATCACAACACCTTGTAGCAAAGCTAGACACTGGACCAAGTCTCTGTTTTAACTGTGAAGAGAAGATTCGGATCTCAAGAACTACAAGAAGTATTTCAACATGAACTAAAGTCAAGTATTTTACCCCACCCCCCCTTCCCTCCAGCAACAGTGAAATTGAGCCTTTGGGTAGTAAAGTGTGATATAATATTAAAAAAGACGTAGACGTTTTGAGACGTAGTTCGAGTACCTTCAGTACACCAACATACAAGCAGCGTCTAGATTTCAGCATTTTGGTATCAACTTGGCACTGAAGTATCGGGTCACGTGACTTCACTAGTCGAGTGGCCGATATGCTGGCAAGCTTGAATACCAGAGCTCCCTCGTCACAGATAGCGTAACGACCCTCTTCCTCATGTTTTACATAAATTCTGGAATTATCTGATGCAGCACTTCCTGTGCTGAAATCAGTTAAGGGTGACTTGCGTAATCACTTAGCATTTTTATAAGCCTTGACAATACAAAGTCTATTTGTAGGTCACTCTCCGCATGTCTGTATTTCATAGGCTAAAAGGAATGTATGAATAAAACTGTCAAGACCTGATTGTCCCAGATAACCATGCTCTGCAAAGACACAGCAGGTGTGCGCACAGAAACTCCTTCACGGGTATCTAAATGAAGGTGCTAGTAATTGCAATCACTAGTCATCATGCAGGTCAAAAGTCGATTTAATTTCTGGACAAGCTGAATGATACAGAACGGTCACTGAAAGTGAAAAAAGTATGTGGCTGATGCAATAAGGTAAAATTACAGGACTCTGTAATAGAATACAAAGGTTACGCGGTGTTGTCCTTCCCGCTTCACCAAAGCTACATAGTGCAGTCAGCAGTATACCGAGTCCAGAATAGCAACAACCGAGACGTTATCCTTCGTATTACAGTCAGCGGAGCATCAGCATGATATTGAAGCTGCTAATTCAGATAAAAATGCTACATAAATTGTTGCTATAATAAGACCAGTACACAAGTTTTACAAGTAAGGCTCCAGAGTGGCACAGTAGTCTGAACAACGGCCTAGTCATCAGAAGATCACAAGTCTGATCCTCATTAATGCCACAGCCATCTGTGGGTGGAAGTCTAACAGCAAAACTGGCCCTGCTCTCTTTGGTTGGGTAGGAAGGCCCTTTCTCCTCCTACTCCGTGTGATGCCAGCCAGTGTAGTAGTAGAATTTGTGGATTTAGCAGTGTGTGAAATGTTCATCTGCATTGATCAGATATCAATAATGATCATGACACATTGTTTAAAAATAATAATAAATAAATAAATAAATAAAGTTAGGAAGTATCATGATACATGTACGCCATATCGCCCACCCTTATCTCATGGCGATATCAGATGACTGATACTAGGGGTGGGCGATATTAGAAAATGATTAAATCATGATATTTAAAGATCATTTATTACCCCCTATATTTTAATATGCAGACAAAATGCATCAGTTGCAGCAGATTCTTAAACTGCTATTCAAATACTCTCCCATATTGACTACAGCGATTTACATTCAAAATCTGCAGAATTTCATCAAATTAAACAGCACTAGCACTAATTAAAACAGCAATTGGTCAGAGATCTGTAAGCACTGGCGATTTCTACGATACGCTCACTTGTATCCATATAACGACCTTTATCACAATTTTGATAAACATTTTGAGTCATATTAGTCATGCTACTTGCTTAGAGTCGTGTGCTTGTCCGGCCTGTTAGAATATAAGCCTGAACAAAGTCAAGTCTGAAGGAAGAGCAAACATATGCCGGATATCTACTGGGTTCTTAGAAGGGACGTGCACAGGTACGTGCAAACTCCTAACTGTTGGAGGGGACAGAATACCTTTTCAGATACTAGCTATTTGTTTGCAAGACCCACTTCATCTTAGTCAGGGACCCAATGCTGTCATTCAAAACGTTGGCCTACAGCCCTACATTTTTGGCTGAAGTCACTACCACATAAAAACAGTATGCCACCAATGCTGGTACACCAGGACTTACATTTCTATTGACGGGAAAGAGCGTTCCCAACTACGTCTACTTGCACTTAAATCATGGGATTGCCTATCCAGACCACAACATACCCCACAGTCCCTGCCTCCGAATACATACTGTAAAACAAATGGACTGCTTTGCTCGGGAGAGCGAAATACCTGCACTGAAATGGCAGCGAGACAGAAGATTTTGGCTAATCTCAATAGTCTCTTGTCTACAGCAGAGGAGCTTGAAGACAGATATGCTGGGATAAAAGCCACTTCCTTTATATGGGCAGCTCACAAAACCATCTCTCCTGTGTCTCTGAAGCCTCTTTGTGAGGCTGCACCTGCTAAGTAGGATACATTGCCTTCCTGTTTTTTCCACAGTTAGTATTTAATGAGTAGCTGAGATTCTTAGGAAGGATTTTCTTTGGTGTGAGGAAGTGAGGAAAAGAGATTTACCATCCTTTTTTTTCTTTCTTTAAATAGCAAATGTTTTCACCCTCTTCATAGATGTCCCAGAATGCTCCCCATTTCCCTGATAAAATCTCAGCGCTGCTTGTGTATGCAGTAAGCGGATGTGAATTGCCATGGGCCACACTCCTGAACCACCTGAATCGACTTCATTCAAAAAGTGCTTCAAAGCCCTTCTTCGCTGAGCACTCTGGACTGTAAATGGGCTTGCCCTCTCCGACTCAGGCAAAGGAAATGCAGGCCATATAAGCATATTCATTCCTTCAGCGAATAAACAAACTTATTAGAAAATAGTAATTCAAGACAAAGTACTCAAGATTCCAACATTTTTTAAATATTTCTGCACCACGCATTTTTATAGGCCAATAAATCCTGTTGCAAAATTACTGTAAAACAATGACTCAGGAATGAGGCAATTTACAGGCATTAAATTCTTCAGATGGTGGACAATTCTGAACTGGTATGTTTCTCTAGAACAGTCCATTTCACATTAAATTACTCTGAATGACTGTGCTTACATCTAAACCATTTAATTATGCAAAAAAAAAAAAAAAAAAAAAAAAAAAAAAAAAAAAACACCTACTCTGGAGCGTGGCACATAGCGTGCCTGCTAACTAAACTAAGCGCACTAAGCTTAACCGGCTACAGCTGCACACACACTACAGGAACCTGAATTTTGGGTTCCCTCTCTACTACCTGTAAACTGACTCTGCCCTCAAGTTTTCAAGCATCTACAGAAGTGAAGCAGTGAATCAGATTCAATACTGTACTACGGAATTGCTTGGATGTGTAGCTGGCAAGCTAGGCCAACATCGGATTAGCTGACAAACTTCACATCCAACCCCTCAGAACAGGTTTTATTTAAGCTTCCTGCACCCCAAACATTAGTCGCTGAACTTCACTTTCTTTGATTCGCCCAATTTGTTGGGTTCACACAGCAGCTTTCTTAAAAAAATAAAAAAATAACTAAAATAAAATTACTAGATGGCGATATTGGTCCAGATGTTCTGCCATACTGAGTACAGGGATTTTTATTTAACATCCGTTGCACAACATCCAATTAAACCAGTGTAATTACACGGTTGATCATTTGAGCATTGACGAGAACCTCGATGTGCTTTGAAAAGCATATTGTGCATCATGATACAATATAATACCGTCATATTGCCCAGCTATAATTTAACATTTACAGTATATTACATACAGTTTTTTAAGCAAGACCTGACAGTCTACTTCAAAATTCACACTTTCCTTGGTAAGACGACCAACAATGAACCTATAGCTTCTTTTATGTTTGTAAAATATTACCATGTTAATCACAAATGTGTGTATATGTGTATATATATATATATATATATATATATATATATATATATATATATATATATATATATATATATATATATATATATATATAGTCATGCCCGAAAGTATTCATACCCCTGTCAAAGTTTGACTTAAATTTACTTTTATTTAACCAGAAATTATATTTTTGCCTGGAAACGACACAGGCATCTCCCAGGAGATAACACGATGATGTACAAGAGGCATCATTGTGGGAAAAAATATTTCTCAGCTTTTATACACATTTGAACAAAAAGTGGCATGTCCAAAATTATTCATACCCTTCTCAATAATTAATAGAAAAGCCTTTATTGGCTATTACAGCAATCAAACGCTTCCTGTAATTGCTGACCAGCTTTTTGCATGTCTCCACTGGTATTTTTGCCCATTCATCTTTAGTGATGAGCTCCAACTCTTTGAGGTTCGAGGGTCTCCTTGCCATCACCCTGATCTTTAGCTCCCTCCACAGATTCTCAATTGGATTCAAGTCAGGACTCTGGCTGGGCCACTGCAAAACATTAAAGTTTTTGTCTGCTAACCATTTCTTCACCACTTTGGCTGTGTGTTTTGGGTCGTTGTCGTGCTGAAATGTCCACCGGTTCCCAAGGCCAAGTTTCTCTGCAGACTGCCTGATGTTGTTGTTGAGAATCTTGATGTATTGCTCTTTTTTCATGGTGCCATTTACTGCGATCAAGTTCCCTGGTCCATTGGCTGAAAAACACCCCCAAAACATTAGGTTCCCACCACCATGTTTGACAGTGGGGATGGTGTTCTTAGGGTTGAAGGCTTCTCCTTTTTTACGCCAAATGGTGCACACATCATTGTGGCCAAACAATTCAATTTTTGTTTTATCTGACCATAAAACAGAACACCAGAAGTCTTCTTCTTTGTCCAGATGAGCATTTGCAAAGGTCAAGCGGGCTTTTGTGTGCCTTTTCTGGAGAAGTGGTGTCCTCCTTGGCCTGCGTCCGTGGAACCCAGCAGTGTGCAGTGTCCGTTGAACTGTCTGCCTTGAGATGTCGCCACCAGCAGAGTCCAGATTCACCAGGATGGCCTTGGTGGTGATCCTTGGATTTTTCTTCACCTCTCTCACTATTCTCCTGGCCAGCACAGGTGTCACTTTTGGCTTCCGACCACATCTTCTGAGATTTTCCACAGTGCGGAACTTCTTGTATTTTTTAATAATACTTTGCACTGTAGCCACTGGAACTTGAAAACATTTTGATATGGCTTTATAGCCCTTTCCTGACTTGTGAGCGGCCACAATGCACAGCCGCAGGTCCTTAGTGAGCTCCTTTGTCTTAGCCATGACAGTCCACAAACCAACTGCAGAGAGCTGCTGTTTTTCTCCTGTTGAGTTGATTAAAACAGCTGTTCCCAATGAATCAGGGTAATTAGGATGCTTTAAAACAGCTTGGACTATTTGGAATGGTATAGAACTTTGGATTTTCCCATATACTGTGACAGTTTTCAAAGGGTATGAATAATTTTGGACATGCCACTTTTTGTTCAAATGTGTATAAAAGCTGAGAAATACTTTTTCCCACAATGATGCCTCTTGTACATCATCGTGTTATCTCCTGGGAGATGCCTGTGTCGTTTCAAGGTAAAAATATAACTTCTGGTTAAATAAAAGTAAATTTAAGTCAAACTTTGACAGGGGTATGAATACTTTCGGGCATGACTGTATATATATATATATATATATATATATATATATATATATATATATATATATATATATATATATAAAATTCTATATAGAAAATGTTAAACCCCTCTACACACCGGTACACACACGTCAGAAACCGGTATGTAGAGTGGTGTTTTTTTTTTTGTTTTTTTTTAAATAAATAAATTTAAAAAAATTACTGTTGTCAGAAACTGATGTGTAGAGTGGTTATATATATATATATATATATATATATATATATATATATATATATATATATATATATATATAAATATATATTATTTTTTTTTTTATTTTTTTTTTTTATTATTATAATTTGTTTTTTTAAACCCCTCTACCCCTCTTCACACGGTTTCTGACTATATGGAAAGAGCAACATCATCTGTTGCTCAACCTATTGGGTTTAGAATACACTAAAAAAATAAATAAATAAATAACTTTACACAAAGCTTCAGAGCAAAACCAAGAAAAAGGAAATCGGATGTCACCGTTTCTTATCAAAGAGCAGTTAAGCATTCCACCTACACACACCACTGTGAGCTCAGAAACGGCAGTTCAGTGAGGGGGATGAGAGCCTTGCTCTTGCAGGTCTAGTCTTTCCCTCACTGCACTGTGGAGAGAGACCGAGCATACTGTAGCGCTCCCCTCCCCCACCAGTATCAAGGTGCAGGAGGTGTTCGTTAACAACTGCCAGAACACCTGCTGCAGACAGCTAGACTTCCTCTGGATGGATCAAACACGCAGCTCCATTGTTCACAGAGAAGCTGCTTCAGACACAAAGCAGCCACATGATAGGCCTAATCATATGCACATCAGGGAGTGACCACCCAACAGAAGCAGGAAGATTCCTGTTTTGCATTCTTCAACCATCAAATTACTATTATCTGAGAAGTGATTATACATTGGGAGCGTGTGTGTGAAAGTACGCTGGCGCAAACTAGCTTTGGTTTTCTACTATTCTGTATCGTGGGCTTTCCCAGTGGCCAAAACTGACTCCTCCACATGCCTCTGAAACGCTGAAACTAAATAAATAAATAATATATATATATATATATATATATATATATATATATATATATATATATATATATATATATATATTAGTGTTTCTATATTCCAGCTATGACGGTTCCCGGGTCAGCCACCAAAGTCCAAAGTGACTCTACATCACAGTTTGAAGGTTTTTCAGGAGTCAATCTATATTCAAGTTGGGTGGTATAATGGTAATACAGTTCACCGCAGTATTTAAAAAGATTGACAGTATTTCAAAATTCAAGAGCCCTTCGAGCTTCAAGTACGCCTCTGCTCGACCCGCCATCCCTTAAAATCTACGGAAGACAAGCGTCCAGGCTTTTTTCTGTCCTGGCGAACTTCCCCTGGGCGTCCGAACGGCAGAGTCGCTCACCGTCTTCAAACTGAAGACTGCAGACTGAAGACCCACCTCTTCCGAGAGTACTATGGTCTCCATATTGACTTGTGGTAAGTAGTGTCTAAGATTAGAGGTAATCTTTAAATTTTTTGTCTATTTAAACTAGCTAAAGGGAGAGCAAGAAAACCTGGATAAGCCAGTTTACTAAATGTGTCTGAAAACACTCCTAAAACCACTCGCTCGACTTTGTGCTCTCTGATGAGGCTTTATCCTGGGTGTGTTAAGTCTCACTTAGCTGTAACATGGTCTGTGCAGTGCTGTTTAGCCTGCTGGCTAACTTATCGAAGCTTAGAGAGTTGTCTAGAAGTCCAAACATGGCAGAACCGGCCTCATTTCGGCTTTTTCAAATACACTCAACGCTAGTCACTAGACTTCCCTCTCTCAGACCCAAGTTTTTATCGTCAACCCTTGTGTCGGTAGATCAACGGCTAGTCAACAGCAGCAGCACAGAGTCTTCCCAAATGGTTTCTCAGCGAATCTGCAGCCAAGCTAGCCAAGTAAAAACTGGCTTAGCGAGAGGGCAACAGAACAAGCATCGCAGTTCTCTGTCCTAAAACTAATGCTAAGCAGCCTCCATCTCCTAATTCTGCAGCTGAACATTTGCAGGTGTTGTCATGATTGATGATTGAATGGCAGCGCAGATAGTTCTGTGTTTACATTTATGCAATCACAATATATATCATTTTAATCCAGAATAATCCAGATAGTCCCAATTATCATGTTATGAATGTTTACATATCTGCATTAGCAATATACAGTACTGGCGCTGAGCCAAAGTTCCAACATGGGTTCATGGCGGTAACAAAACTCAAATGACGATATCAACTTTCTTACCAGTAACTGGTCAAGCCATTATTTAAAGAGGCTTTCCAGTCTAGAAAACTTTATCCCACCTAGTTTTTGAGTCAGAACACCCAGAGTGGACTTGGCAAACAAATGAACTCTGTGCTCGCAGCGTGCTCTGGGACTACAGGTGCAAATTTGCAAATGCACTCTTGAGCCAAGACCCTTTATATGTGGTTGCAGGAGGCTTCAGTGTAATTAAGCCTACAGTATCAATGTTGTATCCGTGCAGATTCAAAGGATCAACCCCAGAACACAACAAGTAGCGTTGTGACGAACCATAAAGCGGCCCTTGAATCCTACTGCTTCACTTTCAGCACATTGATGATGTCTCCCATCATGTACTGTAGCAGAGCGTGGCCCAACAGTGCTTAGCCTCGAGACGAGCTGTGATCCTCGCTATCGCCCGCTGTTACTATGACAACAGTCTTTGGAACAATATCTGATGAAAGAACTGACAGCAGGGCAGGAAATAATATTTCAGTATTCAAACACACGGCAAATAATTTTTAGATTGTATAACCCATCCATGGAAATGTCATTGCGATTGCTCCTCCAGGATTATTGCAGGCCGGAGGGGCCCATGCATGACTGATGGGTGCTTGATGCTGACCAAAACAAATACTTGCCCATGTTGTCTGAGGATGATTTAAGGGCTTATCTCAGCTTACCATGTGATCAGGTCGTGTTGGGATGTCAGTCTTTAACCTTACACTGCTGGGTAGTCTCTCTTCAGTCTGGAAATAATAAGAGCATACAAAAATCCCCATTAAAACACAGTCTTCTGGAAAGGGACGCGTTATGGAGCATATCCTGTTGTAATACGAGCCTAGACGTGGTTTAAATTGGAGACATATTGGTGCTGCATTAAATTTGGGCCTGAAAACGAATCTTTGACCATGTGGAGTCATTTTGCTCTTGATTTAACATTACTGGGAATGTAACAATACAGCACACTGAATGGCCAATACGAACTGTATGGCTTATATATATATATACACACACACACACACACACACACACGTATACATACATATATATATGAAAAATACTAAACAAGCCAACAGTGAGGCCTGTGCTTACTATACGTTCTCTTAGACCATCCCGCCACGTCCCCTTTACCTCAATAGCAGCAATGAAAAGAACATTCCTCTTAAGCATATATTAACTTGGGGAGAGTGTATTCTTGTAAAATACTGCTCTAATATACTTCAATTAGAAGCATTTCCAAACAAAAATTATTTGGTCTCCTTATTTTTAATTTAAGAGACCAGTATATGGTACTGAATGAAATACGAATTTCTGTAATCATTATATCCATATAGTATTCCAGAAATTCTTTTTAAACATTACAATAAAAATATCAAAAATGAATATTACATTAAGATAAAACTGCCTAGTGCATTTTTGTTGCCTCGAAAAAAAAAACTATAGTACAGAGTAGGGGTGTAAAAAATATACATGCATCTCGCATTGTGTTTATCAATACTGTATCGATGTTCAAACACAGTAACCATTTTAAATTAGTAGTTTGCATTAGGGTGGGGTGGTTCCCACCTTTATATACCATCATACTGTCTGATAATATTACCTCACTCTACAGTATTACCAAGGGCAAGAAGCAGCGTAAGCTGTTCAAGTACTGCAAATGGTTCTACAGGGTCATAGACCAAGTGAACACTCTGCACAATCTTAAATTAAATTGCTCAATAAATATGAAATGATCCATCTGACAATTGCAAATGTTAAACTTCTACTTTAAATCAGGTGAGTGAAGCTGGTAAGTCTTAGCTTAGTTAACATGAGAACATTCTGTTCAATACAGAGCACTCGTGATTCTGTCTGACAAACGTTTAGACGAGAATAACTCCGATCGAGCGACCGGAGCTGGATGGACAGAAAACTAAAGGTAAGGGTCTTTTCTGTGGTTTTGGATCTGTAGCCCACTCGCTACGCTAGTCAGATAGAACTGATACAGACCGCTATCAGACCGCTCAGTGTAGCTGCTGCTGACTAACTGATACGATCACTGGCAAATAAAAACTAGTGCCCGGTGTTGGGAGGGGCTTTCAGGCTAAACATCACAGCACAGCCAGTGTTCCAGCTGTCTGCGGCTCAAATCACACATGTTTAAAGGAGAAGGCCGTATATCTGAGAGCACAAAGAGCACAAAGAGCACAAAACAGTTTAATATCCAGCCTGTTTCAGCCATTAGATTTTTACACTCCAATGCAAAGTTTGAGATACCATGACAGTTATTCTCATCTTTCATGATTAAAAACACCACAATGTCTTACTTACAATACTGCAATATTAAAATATCTAAATCGTAACCCCTGTATTGTGATAAGTCTCGTATTATCAGCTCGTCACAGTACTGAGAAACCACCATTACTCATTACTCCTGCAAAACATTCCGAATTTGTTTATTTACGGCTGCAAAAAAGGCTATAATTTGTCTGTACAGTACCCGCATCCACACAATGAACAAAGACTCTCAGCAGCAGTGTCAGTGATTCACAGTGCAAATCCCATGCAAATAAGCTCTGCTGAAGAAGCTTCACTATTGTTACAGAAGAACAAGGACGAATAACGCTCGATAACGATAACGTGCCTCGAACTAAACTCACCCAGCACAGGCCACAGATTTAAAAAACGACTTCCAAATGTGGTTCCTAAACCATCGCCTTTGAGAAACCATTAGCGCTGGGAAATGGCTCGAGGTCACAGCACATACAATAAACCTCCATTCTCTGCACCACCCCCGCCACCCCCAATCCAAACTGTACATGCTGAATAGGGCCCAATTTATTTTTCAATATAGAGGAATTAGAAGGAGAACATACACTGTTATACATGACCACATAAGTGGACTTCTAAATTGGCCATGCAGGATATGTTCCGAGCCACACTGGATTACACCGTAGACAGGCAGACGGAACGATCACATGCGAACGGGGGACTTCATTTGACGACAATTTCCCCAGTCATCCGCGAAACCAGTCTGGAGCTACAATTCCAGCTGTGCGTGGAAGGAAGTGGTTATAATATTCATGCAGAAGTAATTTCCTGTCGCGAAAACTTTTAAAACTTATTAAAAAAAAAAAAAAAAAAAAAAGTCTGATCTGAGCCCTAACCTATACACTACATACGCTTCAGTAATACAATAGACTCACGCCTTCTGAAATTTCAGCCACACTGACCAAACGTACTGCTCAGCTGCTCTTTAGCCCTGATCACTGAAGTAAGAGAGAGAGAACATATTGGACATTTAACTGCCGGGCTAGCCGGCTTTAGTTTCGGGCTAGCCTATGATTACGGCATATTCTTTTCACACCCTCGACACTTTCACTACCGAGCTGCCCTTTGCAGGACCTTGACTCGCACCCTTTTAGCAGCTCTGTGGAGAGCTTGGTGAGGGGCTGAATGGAATAAGAGAGCAGGTTTAATTGGGTCATTGGAGACCAGCAGCAAAGGTGTAAGGGAAAGGGGAAGGTTAGGAAGGGTAAACAAACAAACAAACAAATAAATAAATAAATAAATGCTTTACACTCACATTGCACACTGATCACCACAAGTAAAACATTACAACATAAAGCATGTGTGAAGTCTGCTCAGGTAACAGAATCCATACCCCCCACCCCCTCCTCCCACAGATAACTGCAGTTAAACAGTGTTAGGAGCAGGTTAAGGGAATCTGGGGGGGGGGGCTTTTCTTTGCTCAAATACTCAAATTCAGAGTAGATAACAGGGCTGAGAAACACATAGAAAAGACAGTAAACCTAAAGATACAGGGTGCTCAGCGTTACTTTTTACTCTGTTTGTTTGTTTGTGTTGCACTTGTGTCTTGTATGCACTGTCTATGTTGCACCATGATCCTGGAGGAACGTTGTTTTGTTTCACTGTGTACTCTGTATGTAGTTGAAATGACAAAACCCACTTGACTTGACACTTGACTTGACAATTAAACTCTGATATGCAAGAATTGGTATTTTGTGCTCCTGAGGTGTCCCCTTACAGTTGGGAAGTGTAATTCACTTTTACACCACCGCTGTAAATACAGGCCATGCCCTATGCCTCTGCTGGGGTATAGTCTTCATATATCCCAGAGGTTTAGATACTAGATAATAAACTAGCCAACGACAAAATTCTGAGCGAGCCGGAAAGAGGGAGAAACTATAAACTCGTGTTAAAGTATTAATGCGGCCTAGCTTACATGTGGCATTGTCGCGTCTGATGTAGTCTCATCCAAAATGAATAGAGATCACCTGGCTCAAATGGCACCTACTGGGCGAACAGTGTGTGAGTTTGCATGTCAGCGTAGCAGTTTTGGCGTATCTCAATACTGCGCAGGCATTTTTTTTTAATCGTTATGGCTGATCGGCGTCTACTGTGCGACTCTCCATGCTATACTCACCTGACGTTACCACTCGTAACCACTACGGCTCCATTGGAAGCCGAAAATATTGCCAAACTAGTAATTTGGCACCTACCTTCGGAACAAGCTGATCTATTTTTCTCTCCAACCTTTTCGAGCTCTTGCGGACTCACATGCATTTCTTGTTTTTAACTGATGCGCACCAAAGAGGACTGCATGCTGATCGGGGCCTATGCTGGAGAAACGTCACGCTAGGCTTGGGTGATAATGCAAATTTAGACAAACGATGTTCAGAATAATTTTTATGAAGCATCTCATGTGAGCGTGATAGTGCTACTCATCTGTTTCAGCCACTTGATCTTTTACTTCTGCTTCGCAGTGGGAGAGCGATGGAGAATTATTAGTTTACATGGCATCACATGCCACTTACCTAATGTTCTAAATCAATATGGATAACAGCGTCTGCTAAAAATGCAAAAACACCATGTGTGTATTAAGTGTACAATCCATCCCTGCCCTCTGGTAAAAGCCTGAAAGTGATTCAATGGATTAAAAGTAGTTACTGGTGCAGCTGGTTTAGTGCTGGATGGGCAAGTGGGACAGATTTAAGAAGGAAATGGCTTCATGTGAACGGAAACGACTGGATCTCAATAGTCTTAAGGTGTAAATGACTGCTACACAAGATGTTTTCTCCCCGGTGTACAACATACCAACATGTTAGTTTGTTAATGCAAAAACTATTATAATTTTTTGCCATTTGTGAGCTCCCGCCAATTTAAGGCTGTTTCTTTGTGTTAAAGAAGCATTTGGCGACAATTGGTATTTGTTTCTCCAGTGCGCCCTCTGCAGTCACACTGTCAGAATTCACACTTTGAGCCACCACTAAAGGACATGCACTACTGGAAAATCTGAAATACAGAAATACAGAACAGTCACTGAAAGTGAAAGAAGTATGTAGACTGACATGGAAGAGTAATGTTAGAGGCTGGTTATGTAACATTATGCAGTTCTCGCAAGCGTTTTCCTGCTTGCTTTACCGAGTTAGCAATGTGCCGAGCCCGAAGTAGTGGTGATGGAGGTGCTAATTCTTGCTAATTACAATGACTTGAATGCTGTTGTGTTTGAATGTGTTTCTTTAAATAATGCAGACAGATGCAGCTTGTGTGTGAAAGAAAAAAAAGCGCACCCTTTAACATTTAGCAGAGCATTTCCATGCTGAAGTTCACAGCATTACTTGCATATTATTAAATAATATCAATATCTGAGTACATGTACTGCTACTCTCCGCTGGTCTCATGAACTCCGTCCTGATTGCAGAGCAGATGTTAATTGAAAGTCCTACGTACATAAATGCATTTATAAACATACAGCATGCTGGCATTTTTGAATATGTATAAAGCTAAAGCACGAGACGCAATGCCTTTGAAATGTCTTTTAAAGCATGAAAATTACACCCATAATAAATAAAGCAAACTTATTTTCTCTCCCTCTTTTTCTCTCTGAGCAATACATACGCTCACCCTTTAGGCACAAGCCTAAGGAACAATTAACATTAAACTTTTAACAGTACAGAACGCATTCCACTCCACCACACCAGCGCCTTGGGTCAGGCATTTTTGGAGTTTCAGAAAACCAGCTTTGGAATGTCAAACTACCAAAAAGAAAAAAAGAAGAAAAAAATTACAATCCATTGTGGTTTTGCACTGAACACTTTAGTCTCCATTACTAAAGCTAATCCTTAGTCGCAAAGTCTATGTTTAGACGCCATCTATAAGCAGACACTCGTAATCCCTGATTATTACGTGCAGGGGGGGGAATTTCAGGCTCAAGTCGATCTCAACAGGACAACCTGAATCACACATCACAGTAATTAATACTTTGTTTACTGAGAAACTGGGCCATTTGGATTAGCTCAGGGTAGCTGCTGGCAGTTGGAAAGAGATGAGACAGAAATAGATTCGTGTTTACAGAATCTGCTCACAGAATCCCATTGTTTTATCCTCCGAGCGAGCAGCCATGCTGATATGCATGAAGGAAAAATAGGAAATGTGGCCGGCCTACATAAAAATTCCAGGACATGATAGTGTGCGATTGTAAAGAGAGATTATGCTCAATACGTTTACTCCTAATGCACCATGGTCTGCATATCTACCCTTTAAAGACAAACTGTGGTTTGTGTTTAACTCACTACGGTTTGTAATGTTAGGCAGGCACAAAATATATTTTGACCAAAGCTGCCTCGAGGGCGCTCAAGGCTACTGCATTTAGAGTTAAGACTTTTTTTTAGATATAGCATCTAAACAATCTCTTTCAGTTGGGCAATATTTCATTCTCTGGCTTCGCTGGACCCAGCAAACTTTATTGATGCCTTTATAAGCCGAACATTACAATCACTAGACCGGACATTAAAAGTACACGTAAGATCACATGCCATCCAGAACAATTACAACAGAACATTCCAAGTATGTCCAGGAATGGTCCTCTAGGCATACGAAAACATCACAAAACAGTTACAGAGATGGAAAAACAACAATAATAATAATAATAATATAAAATACCAAAAAGCAGACTCATGATCAGATCATGAAAACACTCATTTATTTATTTTCTGCTTTTGTAGACCACAAGAAACTTTTAAGTACTGACTCCTTGGTTCCTTCCTCATCAAAGCCCATCAGATCACTTGGGAAGAAAATCTGATTCATGACATTGTAGGACATCAAAACAAGCAGGGGATTTTTAACTTCCGGTGAAAAATATAGAATTATACTATTGCAATGTTATGTCATTTGCAATTTATATGCCCAAGTTTATTTAGTTTTCAAGGATTGAAGGAGACTTTGTCGTCATTCGCGTCACGTGGTACATGGGGTGGAACAAAATTGAGATCTCAAGGTCCCAGTTACACCCAAAGAGTAATTATTAAATAAATAAATAATTTAAAAAATATATATAGAATATAAGTGTATAAAGTATGCAGGCATTTTGGTGGTGAGCCAATAAAAAGAAAGCATTCAGCATCTCATGGGCTAATGGCTGACCTTACAGGCAGAACATAATTAAGGAATAATATTTTGGATTTCTGCATTATTGTCCTACAACACATTGTTGCAGTATACGAGAGATTCTGCTGCTGAAGGTAAGAAATGCATTGAATTCATATTTAGTTATTAGTTCTTTACAGTATCAGTAGAATACTGCATAAGCACACTAGCAGTATTTGTTTATCACTGTGCACTTATATTAAGTATGTGAATATAAGTATGAAATAAATTAATATAAATAAATATATATATATATATATATAAATATATATATATATATATATATCACTTTAGTACACAGATTTCCACAGACATTAATCATAACTGTTTTCAAAGTTCGCTATTTTTGTTTAGTTACTGTTTTTAGCTATTATCATTACTGACGGCACTGCTAATATTGACATTTGGTTATTTAACGCAGCATTTTTCAGATCGTTAGCACATTCAAACGAACACACTCCAATCAGGTGACAGTTTGCTCCTAACCAATATGACAAACATGAAACTACATCAATAAAATGTTCATGCGGATTATCTGCTCAGATTTGAGCATATGAAACAACTTGTACTATGGTAATTATTAAATAAATAAATAATTAAAAAAATATATATAGAATATAAGTGTATAAAGTATGCAGGCATTTTGGTGGTGAGCCAATAAAAAGAAAGCATTCAGCATCTCATGGGCTAATGGCTGACCTTACAGGCAGAACATAATTAAGGAATAATATTTTGGATTTCTGCATTATTGTCCTACAACACATTGTTGCAGTATACGAGAGATTCTGCTGCTGAAGGTAAGAAATGCATTGAATTCATATTTAGTTATTAGTTCTTTACAGTATCAGTAGAATACTGCATAAGCACACTAGCAGTATTTGTTTATCACTGTGCACTTATATTAAGTATGTGAATATAAGTATGAAATAAATTAATATAAATAAATATATATATATATATATATAAATATATATATATATATATATATATCACTTTAGTACACAGATTTCCACAGACATTAATCATAACTGTTTTCAAAGTTCGCTATTTTTGTTTAGTTACTGTTTTTAGCTATTATCATTACTGACGGCACTGCTAATATTGACATTTGGTTATTTAACGCAGCATTTTTCAGATCGTTAGCACATTCAAACGAACACACTCCAATCAGGTGACAGTTTGCTCCTAACCAATATGACAAACATGAAACTACATCAATAAAATGTTCATGCGGATTATCTGCTCAGATTTGAGCATATGAAACAACATGTACTATGGTTGGTTGCCTGTGTGTGAAGATGGGTGAGCGTAATGCGGAACCAAACATCACAAGCATGACAAAAGTCAAAATCAGTGTATGTCAGATCTACACTGCCCAAACAAAATGCAAAATGCACAAAAAAAATAAAATCATGCAAACCATCCATAATGCCTTCATTATATGTAACCTCATGATCCCAAAACATCACAAAGCTAGGAAAACATGCTGAGACTACGGAAAGCCTGCACAGTCGCCTCCAGTGCTGGCTAAAAATAAGGCAAGTTGTAAGGAGGCTAGAGCTCCATACCTTAAAGCTTCCGCTGCCTGCTCAATACAGACACCTCGCTGAAGCAGCAATTCTCATCTTCTGAGCTCTCATGCCCTCACAGAGACACAGCCTATAGATCCCATTCACTTACCAGTCTATTCACAGAATGGTTTACACAACAAGAAAACAAGAGCCTGGTTACAACTTTCTGCACCAATTTATAACCTAACTAGGTTTTGAGAATGTAGTATGTGGTATAGATCAAAGGGTCAAAGTTGGGTATACTCAAAAGTCAACAATGCATACTTAGAACCGGTCGGTCCATGAGCGTAGAACACTACATAGGACACAAGATGGAAAAAATATAAATAAATATGGTGGACAACAATGCAAGTGCACCGCCGAAAGCGGCAGGAGAACAGTATATGTTGGCGTAGCGATGCTTCATCACTTCCTGCCAGTACAAAACAGATTAGAATGTCAGTACTTGTGACTAAGTGTACTAAGCCCACCCCCACCCCCCCAAAAAAAATAAAGTATATATATATATATATATCGGATCATTAAACTTTTAACGTTTTCGTTATCGAACATTTTCAAATCCAAATTTAATAATGTTGTTTTTTTTGTTTTTTTTTATAATTGTCAACATTACGGCCCTATAAGTAATTTAGCATCATTTTAACAGACTCCTTCAATCAACACTTGCCCAAAAATGGAGATCAAAATCAGTCATCACCACATCATTTAAAATCATTGAGAAAGCGCCACTTCAAAACACATTGTGTGCACTTACTCCTGCAAAGCAACACTCGGTGCGAAACAGTGATGCACAATTAGTCACTGCGAACACTAATTTACCACTGACTGCTGCCTTTTCTTCTCCAAGGCCAAGAGACGTGCCTATTTTCATGACTACAGTTGTCCAGCGGTGAGCACGGAGTTAAAATCTGTTTTTAGTGTTCTTGCTCATTTTCTGTTCTGCTCTGAACCTCTGGAAACACAGACTGGGCTCAGCTACGGCTACAGGCCAACCATCTGCAAACGGCCTTTTTTTTATGGAGTTTAATTCAGACCGTTTATCTTCATGAGGGATTTTTTTTTTGCAGTGCTTAGAAAACTACACCAGCAAATATTTACTACAACACGGAAGTTCACCAGTGGTGTGCAAATTTACTGTGCAAAAGCTGCAGTGTTGGGAACAGCACATCACATCAGTCACTACAGAAAGCCACATGGACAGAGGCCCAATGTCAAAAACAGATTACAGTGTTTACATTCAAATGATCACATTTCAGTACTCCGGTGACAGCATTAAGGTGGAAAATATGAACCAGTTTGCAGAGTTGAGCCTATTGGGTCACTTTGTTGGGTTATTTCCACCATGCTGGGTAGCCCAGACACACAGTTACTGGACTGGGACTGTGCAGATAAAACAGATGAGACTAGCACCCCCAAGTAATTCTGCAGCGTGGCCATTGGTCCATTCATCATGAAATTGGCAGAAGCAGACAGCCAGATACACATCAAGTCAAAAAAGGGAAGGGGGAGTGGGATAAAAAAAAAAACCCAGCTAAAATGGAGATACAAGGTTTTTAATCAGACGGTGACGCTGTGGCACAGAGTATTGCGTCCATAAGAAAAGTACAGATCTTTCAAGTTTATTTATGCACAGATGTGCTAGGACAGGCAACTCCTTTTTAGACAATGAAGGAGCATGTGAATGTGTGTGTGTGTGTGTGTGTGTATACAGAGGAGTAGAAAGGGTTTCTCACTGTTCCAGGGAAAACCTCTACGGGAAAAGCAGCTGCAACACAGGATGTCAACAAATTACTGATGCAGGTGTCGTCTGAGCTCATCACCAGGGCCAGGTCAGGTGGCTCGAGGTCTTCAGCTCAATTCTCCGATTCTCATCACAAATTAATTCCTAACTCTCCCTGAGCGTGTCTGCCTGATGACAGGGGATCAGCTATGAAAGCTACCTTCTGCTCAGCCATGTTTAGTGGACATTTTGGCCCAAGTCGACTTTAGGACACTTCTCAGCAAGACAACACTAGAAGTAGCGAGTACTTTTCGCCGTTCAAGAGGTCAGCGTTTTGGCTCCATTACATCGTGGGAAGATTTCCAAACTATGGAATACTGTAGTACACTTCGTTCCTCCAAAACATGAGCATGTAAACACGAGCAGACTGCCATGGATGCGTTGCCAAGCACACGTTGTTAAGGATGTGACTGAGGGTACGTTCAGACAGCGGATCGTGTTGCGTTCAAACTGCCATTATATCCTACTGAAACAGGAGGGGGAGGCACAGGGATACTTATATATGTGAGTAAAACAACCAACCCCCTCTTCAAAGAATCCTATACACTGCTACTGCTGAGGAATCAAGGTTATCGGGCCTGGGTTCTAGTTTTTTTTTTTCATCTATTCATTTTAGTTTAAAGTGTGAGGTGGCGTCTAACTTCCCGCACATGAAGCTCTAGTCTGTGGGCTCCTGCTTTGAAACACCGGTCTACGTTCGACCTAATTTTTGGGGCGGAAAATACACTCAGGTCATCTTAAGATATGAGAGAGTAGGCGTGTACTGAAACCAAACCAAAACTGTGGTTAAAAATCTTAATTAAAAATGTGCTACTATACTACTTCCCATTAAACACCTCCAACTGTGCCTATTGAAAGAAAAGCATATAGTTTATCAAAATAAAACGTAATCACAACAATGATAAAATAGTCATATTGCCCACTTTCAACAGAAAGCACAACTGGCTCTGGTGGTTACTGGTAACTAGGATAACTTCTCTGATGCTAGCCAGAAGTAATTACTAAAAAAATAATAAATTAATTAAATAAAGTTCTTATTAGCATCTGCTGTACTTTATCCAAAATTCAGGTATTTATCTAGAATAGTATCCCTCCAGTATGAGTGTAAGAAAATATTGATATCAAAGTATTTTGATATGTTTTGCAACACTGTATCACAGTACTGATTTGTCATGAATGGTTTACATGTAAAGATTGGTGGCAGACAGTGATTCATTTTCAGTAGTGTTTAAACACAGACGACTAGAACGCATTCTTCAGATTCCAACTTTTCTTTTATTCAGATTTAATGCAGATGAAGTTTTTCAATCAATTAAATTTGTTCTTGCTTACCGAATCACAATATATTGCAATATATTGAATCATAACCCTTTTACCATGATCCGTATCGTATGGTTCTTGCCAATACACAGCCCGACCCTTCAGTCCTACTTTAATGTCACAATGTTACCAGTTTATGAACTCTAGCTGAACCTCGAATATGAAAATACGTCTGCAAGCACAGCCCTGGAACACAGATCCTAATGAAACTGCTTTAAGAGCATGGTTATCTCAGTCGAGGGTCAAGATGACCTACCGGAAGCTCTAGGAAGATCAAGGTTCACAAACACATAACACTGTACATACATACTGAACCTTAACGCTCAAGCACCCTGCTATTAACATCATAACTTCATCTTCGTCATCTAATCTAATGTGAGCCCATCAGCGGCCAGCGCTAAATACATTTTTTTCTTATTATGCATAGAATAATCACAGCCTGTAGCCTTAAATACCAGTCAAGCTCTGACAGCTACAGAACAGCTTATGTTCTATTAATTAACAGAAATTCAATTTAAAACATATCACTGCCTAAGACAAGGATTTATATTAAACTGTAATTTGCATGGAATATTGGAATTCTTGACATTTCGTGCATTGTTATGAAAGTTCAGTACTCTCATGTCTCCCTTATTATTAAGTGCAACCTTTGTCTTCATTGTCGTAGTCGTGCCATCTTTTAATAGGTCAACAGCCCATTTTACTGGGTGTACAAGAGACGTACATGCTTTGTGTTTCAGACATGCTGATGTCTGAAACCTAAAAGCAGACCATGCCATATACCAGCAATTTATCCGCCTGCAGCTCCTGCATTTAACCAGTGCAGCGCAACAGCTGATTATTTTATTTATTTTATATTTTTTATTTATTTATTTATTTATTTTAGAAAAAAGGTCATCCGTTGGGTACAATAAACATGGGATTAAATGGAGGATCAGTTCACCCAACAATTTAAAACAAAAATCAGTTATTAGGGATGTCCCGATCTGATCCAGTGACTCGGGATCGGTGGCCGATCCAAGCATTTTTAACGGAACGGGTATCGGCTTACGATCCACTTCCATGCTAAAAGGGATCCACTTCCGATCCACTTCCGATCCTTAGCTTTGCTGTTTCAGAGTGTCATCTGGTGTCCTCTGTCTAATCTTTCGGAAAGCTACCCCAGACAGAGTTCATCTGAGACCTTATTTCGGTGAGGAAAACTAAACAGAGCTTTATATAAACTGAAAGTCAGCTTCTTAGGCAAATTCTGCATTCCACCTTAAATAGTGCTGCAGTTTCAAAGAGTCTATGACAACAGCAGAGCGTAGCTGCTGCATTATTTAAGGTGGAACGGAAAGTTTGGGAAAGAGGAAAAAGCAGAGCCTCGCTGTAAATGAGAGAGCAGTAGGTAAAGAGGGTGTTGGGTGGTCTATTTTCTGCTGGTTTTTGTCCATGCTGCCAAAAACCACCCAGTTTGTTGTAGTTCTGCAACGACGATATATTATCCCATTAGATCCATTTGGGAAGATCTAACGTTCCTACTCCTGAATTCCATCTGGTTAGGAAACCATACTATGCCAGAAATGCTCTGTTCTAGCAGCGAGAGAACCACGCTCCTTTCTCGGGTTCTAAACCAGCTCTAAACGGTGCATTCAGAGCCGAGGAGGAGGCTAATGCTAATGCGCACACACACACACACACAGCCTAAGTGATGTGACTGCAGAGTTGTAAAGGAACTGGGAGCTAAATGGTCAGGTGGGTCAGTCAGACTTTACTATTAGATATTAAACACTATAGAGTGTAAAACAGTTTAAAACGTTGCTCCAAACAAAGTAGATCAGATTAGAATTGAGTCTGATTACAGAAGCCGGTACTAAAAATCGTGATTTTACTGCTGTTTACAAGTGTGGATTAGCACAGCGTACCTACATTGTGACGCTGTATTATTTACAGAAACAAAGACCTGATCGAAATCGGCATTGGCCGATAGTCACCATTAAGAGGCTCGGATCAGATGCTGATCTGGTTTGCATGAAAGCATCTGCTACAGAACTTCGGCAACACCACGCAGTACATTTCCAAATTCAAGTGCACAGAATTCCTCAGTCTATCTGAACTATTAGCCTCATCACCAACCTTAAGGTTGAGAATTCACTTCAGGAAAACATAGAAAACGACCTCTACTGTAACCTTTTGGCTTATTAATGTTCTGTAAAACTAAGCAACCTGTTTGAACAGGGGATAAAAGCTGTTTAAACTTTAAACAGTCCTTCATCAGCTCTACTTTCCAACATAGTGATCAGCAGCATTATACGGGAATCTAACATTTATTTGCAGGGTTACAGAATAAAAATGTAAAGAGAAGAAAATTCAGACACTTAGCATTACTATAAATCTGAAAAGTTAATAATGATAATTAGTTAAGCAGACATTAAGCGTGATAGCCCAGCATCGGTCTCACAGAGTGCAATAACGCAAATCTTCAAATATCGGTTTTATTCAACCTTCAAATCGAAGCATCGATACCAATACACCCATACAAACGTTTCCCAACAGTTGAATCCTGAAACCAATATCCTTCATCAAGTTGATACCAGTTGGTGTGCAGCTTACATTTTAGACAAAACCTTAAAATGTCAGCAAAGTGTGGCTCGGAAATTCCCACCTGACAATTGAATACCTTTCAACACCTTGTCACCATGTGCTTGACTACTTCAGAGAAGCGATCTTAATTTGAGCTTCTCTACAGCTTGTAGAGACCAGAAGCATTTGATTTTCGGTCCTCCATTAGTTAACACTTAGTCACTGTACTTTTTTTTTAATTATTATTATTCACTGTCCTTTTCTGCTGTATAAATCTGGGCCTTCTACTCAGCAGGAAGCTGCAGTAAACTATATTCCTGTAATGAGCCCACTTAGTGGTGATGGGTGGCAGGCTAATAAGTTGGCAATAATGAAATGTGTTATGCCAAGGCCATACTATTAAATGACATGTTAACTGAATTATGGACTTTGCTGCCTTTTTTAAGTGTTTCCTAATGAAAGGGGCTGTCTTTTTTAAGTGTTTCCTATACCCCAAACAACTACCTTAAGGGGGGGGTAGCCTATTACTAATGGCAATGCACTCAGCACTACAACAATTCTCCTCTCTGAACTTGACCTCTAGGTTACACACAACACCACTAAAAGTATGTGAATACTGCTGTGGGGGAGGGAACCTGCTGGGCTTTTGTTTGGGTGTGAAGGAACAGAAGAGAGAAATGAGAATTTTACAAAGAACCAAAGACTACAAGTCTACAGCTAAGAATTCCTAGCTGTTGCGTGGAACGAAACTTCACTTACAGATATAAGTGAGAAACACTGGGAAACAAATCTGCATTACCACCCTGGAATCAATCCTGGCCTGCAATCGGTCCTTAATGTAGTGTATAATACAATTAGTAGGCTGCCCTTTTTGTACCTCATGGTAGACTGCTGTAGAACTATACGAGACCTAACCAAAAAAAAAAAATCTACAAGCTGTTTCAGGTCAGAGTACAACGTGTACAAAACGTAGGGCTGTACCTGATGCTACATAAGAGACGCTGCATACAATAAAAGACTGCAGACTTACCAATATATGAAATATCAAGACAGACAGCAAACATACATTTCTCAAACTAAATGAACAAAAGAAATGAGCCAATATTTTAATCATTTTTAGACTTCAAGAAAAATTGTAGGCCTGGCAGAAACTGGCGACGTCACCCGCTCTAAACATCTAAACTCTAATCATTTCTCATCCTCTACAAGCGTTTTAATTACGACGAAAAAGCAAATGTTTGCCTTCTGTCTCTTTTCCTGCTCAACGAATAGCTAATAGGTCTAAACCGAAAGATCAGCTGGGCCTGTAGATGTGTGGTCCAACTTGCCCGTGTTATGACGAGCCCAGCAGAGATATACAGAATATCTATTCTGAATTAGCCTGCAAATAAACTCACTGCCTGCAGTAAATCTGCCCAGATAACTGGAGAATGGCTGCCTAACAAAGAGCGAATTCTTGCATACAGAGCTTGCTTTTGAGTTTGTAAGGACTCCTATAAAAACACCTCCATACTTTAGACCTTTAGATCCTTATTGCTAGCCTAACTTACCACCCCGTCTGCCTCAGCCTCTCAACTTCAGCTTGCTTCAGTAAACCACAGCGCATGTTGTCACTTAAACTTTCTTTTAGCAAGTGCGCCAGATTTCTCTGCTAGAACATAAAAATAGATTTAATTGCCATTATTACTTAAAATGTAACCTATGCTCATTTTTGTAAGCTTTGGTGTGCTTCATAATAAACCAACTACCTTCTCAATTGCTCGACTTGCTCTCAGTTGACTGACTGATCCCCGAGTAATGATTTCTTGGATATTATGGTAGTTACACGCACATTTAGCTCCTGTACGTTATCAAAATCTACACAATCACATGTTGTATCCAACTGACTTTTGGTTCTAGGTCTAATATGAGCGTGTTAACACTAACAAACCAGAAATATGCCTCAGTCCAGACAATAGAAATAGAACTACAAGTATAAATGCACCCTAGAGGGATAATAAAGTAACCCAAGTGAAAACAGGACTACATAATCATTTACTGGGACTAAACAATACATTATTTCACAGTTAAATTGTCTTTGTTCAACATCATACTATAAAAATAGAAATACTGATTTATTTGGGGAACTGTGTGATTTGTGGCCTCATGTGGGGTTCAATAGTATAGCCTAAGTGCATTATCTGCCCCATGAACTAGGTCTAGCTAGCACAGATTAGACAGTTTGGGCAGAAATTCCCATTGTAACATAAGAACTCATTCACTTTCACTTTCAGCTATCTCTGACACTCATAGATACATACATCATGCAGTAAAATTGTCTCCTTCAATATCACAGCAGTTCTACAACCACTGCTTCTTTACCATTCTCCCCAAATGTGCTATTAACCTCGCTGCTGACGGGCTCAGGCTAAAGACATGATTAAAGGGCTTACAAACTTGTCATGTTAATAGTTAACCACTGTTTGATTAACTGCTGATACGGATGTTGACTGACAAAGCACATTAGTTAAATGGTAGGCTGCAGCTATTGGAGGTTTTTGTTTTTGAATATCCCATCATGAGCTTTCCGCAACGTTACAACATATAGGAGACAAGGCATACATTATGATCAAGGTTTTAAAGCTGTTCAAATGTCCTCATTTATACTCATTTCTTCCTCACTTCACATGTAGTCAACCACCCAACAGATTTTGGGCGTCGTTCTGCTTTGCAGGTACAGGCCAATGAAGTTATGCAGCCACTGTATATTGTCGGCACCATGTCCATATAAGAATTCGGGGTCCAAGCTGAATTTCTTGATGACATAAAGGAATGGGACTTTTGAAAAATCACTATCACGTTCTGTGGGAGACAGAACTCCAAAGCCAGAATGTTTTGTCCCATGTACATTTTCCTCCCATTCGCCACTGAATATACATGCAAGCCAGCTTTGCCGCAGACTGGCAACCTCACCAACATACAGCCAAACCAACCTGCAAATTGTCAAATTAGCCTAGTTCTTTGGTACCAAACTTGTATCAAATAGTGAGTTTTGTGTACCTTTACACCACAAATCGCAATCTATATATAAATAACAGTTGGATTTGCATACAACCAGCACACAACCTACTTCGCCGGGTCCAACACGGTGCAGGAAAGTAGGCTGCCGTCCCGACTGCTTCGATAAAACTTTGAACTTGAACAACCCACACGAAGTATGCCTACAAGTATGTGGGCACTGACGGCTACATAATTTGAAACGGACGCCTTCATTTTCGAATATAAAGGGAATACAAATATGACTGTAGTAATAGATTAAGCAATGTGAATCTAATTATCATTTTTCTTTAGTGCAAAGCTAAAGAAAATATTTCAGATCCTCAACATGGGGTCAGGGAAAATGATGTAGATCTGATGGTGTTGTGATTCACTCTTATAATGTCATATCTATAGCTAACTTTAGCGCCAACCTATTCTTGAATAAAAATGCAACTGACAGCATGAGAGCCAGCAAGCAGTCCACAGCAATGGGCAACTTTGGCTTTGGGTTGTGCATGACATTAAGATCGTGACTAATTACAGTCTAAACACTAATTACATCAAGAGGTTGAGAGCATCATTAAAAAGCTCCAATAGTAAATACACGGAGTCAGATTCTCAGACAGGGATTAAATGTAGTATTGGACTACACTGCATTATAAGATCCTTCATTGGGGGGGGGTGGGTGAACTGTACTGTGTGAACTGTAGCTAGTATGATAAACATCACTGAGCTGAGGGACAGCAAGACAGTGGTGCCTATATGTGCAATATGTAGTAACACCCAAATACTGTACAGCTTGGAGTATCCAGTGATGCACACCGTTCTGATTAGGCAATCGAAATGAAAACTTGGTTTATTCCCAAGTGTTCATAAATCTAGGCTAAAATGAGTTCCAGTATACTGTATACCTGTATACACCCTATTTAAAAACACATCCTTTTTGCAGAGAACTGTAATACATTTTAATTTATTTATTTAAATGTTTGCATTAACTGACAATTTGATCGAAAACGTGTCTGTTTAAGCATTACTGAGTGGAGCAGGACTGGCGTACTAGCTTAGTCACGTGTCATCATCATAACAACCATGCCAACCACTTTGCGACATCTTTTAGTTCCAATAAGCAAGGTTAACCGCTACATGCAACGGCAAAACTGTTATAGATGGTAAAAAATGTATCAGAATTCCTAGCTGTCGGCCAAGTTCATGACTGAGCAGTACCCTAGTCCAAGTAGGAATCCGACGATCAGGTATTACTACCTGCGGAAACTCTCTTGCCTTCCATTTAGCTTTAGTCTGACAACGAATGAAACATATCCAAAACCGGACTGTTCCTTACTTGCAAATTCAAATTCACTGACGAAGTACTGCATGTAAGCATTGTGTCTTCCATTTGTTAGTCACGTGACCTTTACCTTACAGGCTGCAGCTGCCACTTTAATGATAACCATCAGTTTGTCAGATTGGAACTTGCTCCTTGTTGGCTGGAGCTGTTAGTCGGCTAGTGCCAACACCTAGTGCTAATTGGGGTAGAGTAGAGCTCACTGTGCTGCGAGCACTTACTTTGCTAGTGTCAGCTGACTTAAACCCCCCTCATATTTGTGTCTTTAACAAATCACCCCTGCACAACAGAGCATTGGTTTGCCAGGCCTGGACATCAGCTTAGCCGATGCCAGCACCTAGTGCTAACAAGGACAGTTGAAATCTAAGTATCTGAATAGCGGTTCTTAAGAATTTGCGTATACTAGTATACAATAAATAGTGTATTGTCTTTGAATATCATGATACAATATTTCTACCGCCCTACTACTACCAAGAAACACCTCATGTATATGTATTTTCATACAATTCTACCATATTTTAAGGTAGATAAAATAAGCGTTGGTTTTAGTAACATTAACTGAGACTATTCCAATACTTAGTTAAACTTCCAACAAATGCAAAAACCAGACACTAGCCACATAAATCCCATGTAACAGCTAAATCGCTGTCAGATTTTTAATGTAACTGAAAGCCATATCATTGTAGTAATTAGCATATTTCAGGAATATTAAAAGAACCAGGGTAAAAGATAAGGATATCCCTAAATCTAAGTGCCTTATAACATGACTCGTGCTCTATGAAAAACAAAAATGGGATAGTACCCTCCCAAATGCAATACGTTTAACAACACTCAACCCAAGTTCATTAACAGAGAAAGCATTATTCACAGGCAGTTCTACTATTTGGCCGTTTAATTTAGTACACCTTCAACATCTACATATTAAAGCTTCCCCATTTTCAAGACAGAATTCCGATTCAGAGTTTACTGTAAGTACATGACATGACAAAGGCCTGTCAACATCACACATTCACCACAGAAATCAGGACATTGAAGGAAGAGCTAGTCACAAGCAGAGCCCTCAGAAAAGCTTCACACATGCCCTGGTGTTAGAGGAAACATTACAGATGACTTTGTTGCCACTAGTGAACACAGGCCTGCCAGTGGGGTAGGTGGAAAAACTTAGTCACTCCAAGTTAACGTAGTCAAGGTGAGGTGCCCTGGCTGAAACGGCATGTAAGAGCTACATGAATTGCTTTTCAGAAACGGACACATCTGCACAGGCATATATATTTTAAGTTCTGAACTTAGTCAGCCTGGCCAAAGTGCCAAAAGCAAACGTACCCAAACTTTGGAGGTTCAAAGTACAACGATGGTGATGGGCCGAGGGCCAAAAAAGGCAAAAGTATACTAGTGCTGTGACAAACTTTAATGCCACTGATCATCGAATGTTCGAAAAATAGTTACTTTTATAATGCGAAATAAAAAGCGCCAATATTACAAAATACTTTGACATCATCTAAACACACTGTAAATTGAGTTAACTCTATAAATCCAATCTCACCCGGCACACCAGAACAACTGCTGCGTGATCTTAGGCTACATTCATAAACGTGTCCAAAATACAACTGCATCCTTTGGTCGTTCACATCGTCTTATATGTGTTAATGCATTTTTGCAAATATGAGCCACGTATTGAGTAAAACATTTTAGATTTGAGCCACTTTTACCTGCTGTGTGAACGCAGCCTTAGAGGACGTAGCTCAGTATGCTGAATAGCTGACACTAAAACCACAGTAAACACACAGAAATACCAGCAAACCCACCATGTTTACATGCACGTCAATGGTTAATTCTTAGTCCATCTCAGACAGATAGTCTAAATAAGCTATGATCATGCAAACACCACAGTGCGATTAGCATAGCCTGACCACATGTCTCACACCTGTGAATATTTAGCTTTTTGTCTTTGGCTCTTGCAACATTTTAGAAAATATATGTCCACATAAGATTGCAAATCAACTCTAAAACACTGGCGTGAGCATGCCAGCTCAGTATAGATATCTGATATCTAGGGCCAACATTGTGCGTAACAGCCAAAATAGACCTAAATACACAGCCCAGCTGAAGCTCTGAAGATCGTCTTAATCTTGTTCAAAAAGCAGGCCTCCTTAATCCAATGTCTCACACACATTTAACTCAATCTGTACCAGAAAAAGTTGGTACAAAATTTTTAAAACAAAGCTTCACATGGACAAGATCACAGTCGAGTGAAAGCTACATTATACAAAAATTGATGTTTCTTGTTTCTGGGCTCCTCCTACAGTCGGTTAGCTTAATTCACTTTTTGAGCCACTATACACATACATTTCTGGACAAGCTTAAAGATACAGAAGCATCACTTTAAAAGGGGGAAGACGCATGTGGACTGACTCAGTTGAGTATATTTCAGTACTGTGTTTTTTTTTTTTTTTTTTTTTACACACCCAGGTAAACTTGCACTCTCAAGTGTCACACATCAATTAAAGAGATATATTTGTAATTATGTATTTCCTAAAACATCTACAATACTGTACAGAAATAAAAAAAAACATTATATAAAGTAATAATAGTATGCTTGATCTCTCATGGGGAGGGGGTGGTGACAAAAGGGTAACTTTCTGGCAAGCCAAATCAGATATCCACGTGGGCCATCATGTCGCACTCTGGGAACCCCCGTCTAAACAATAACAAATGATAGCATCCTCAAATGTAAGAGCCAAAAAAGTTCGTCCCCACAACTGAAAAAGCCTCACTACAAGCAAGTAGTCGGCAACCTAGTTTAGAGACAATGGATCAATTTGCACAATAAATTAGAAACAGCAAGTCAGCTTAAACTACTTTATCTGATGACCTGTGCATAAAAAAAAATCTTGGTGTAGTTCAGAAAAGCACAGACTACTGAAACCGAGCGACCATCTGGCCATCTTATCTCTGCCTCGCAACCTTGAGGCCTTAGAGCGAAACAGGGTCAACCCTCCAGCACGACACTGTACAACAAACCCGTCCAGCCTTACATTCCACACGGAAAACCAAATAAATTCCCGTCCACTGGAGCACTGTCTGTCTGCTGGAGGAGGTAAAGGAGGGGAAGCCTGGCTCTAGATTTCATCCGTACCATCCCCCACATCTTGCATCAATCCACCGTCAAGCACCAGTTACATAACCGTGCCACTCTACCAGAGAACAGAGACAGGCAGCGACTTAAGACAAAGCATTAGCTGCTGAAAAATGGGGAAATCGAGATTCACACGGTGTCAATGCAGTTATCTTCACATCAGGCTTTTGCAAACCATTCCGGTTGGTTATTCCTGAGATCAGACAGACAAACACGCGATACGGAGGAAGGACGGCACGCTCGGCATCCAGAGAGACTTCACCGTTTAAACCACGTTTCAAGCACTGGAGGTTTCGAACCCGAGCAGATCTAGGCCACTGACATAACACGCGCTCCCCTCCCCCACACCAAGCCAAAAGCTACAGCCTGGCCCTTGAGGTCCAAAGGAGAAACCTACAGCAGAAACAGTGGCAGAAACCCACCCGAAAGTTCACAGTGGTGGTCAGATTTGTTTGAGACCTGCTGCACTGTAAAGACACTGGCAGTCTGGGGAGAGCAGCTCTGACTGGGAGTTGGGCTCCCCTCCCCCACCACAGGCTGGAGTTACTCCACAGCTTCACTGCTGTCATGTGAACATGGCCTTGCACAAGAACTGCCCAACAAATGGTCTGGAATTGGGAATAGAAGCTCGGGACGTGCATGTGTGCGTGTGTGTGTGTGTGTGTGTGTGTGTTCTCCACTCTTAAAAATGATTTCGGCCATCAGCTTAACTATGTCCCATGACCAAGCTGGCAGCCCCTTCTAGCTTGGGGGCTTGGGGGCTTGGGGGGGTGGGGGTCAATATGAAGGTACTTGATGATGTGCTACCGGTGCTAGAGGTGATACATACAGAGCAACCAGGAGGTTGATGTGGTACAGTAGGCAATCAGGCAATCAATCAATCCATCATTAATTAATTGATTGATTGATTAATTAATTGCTTAATTAAATAAATAAATACTTACGTTCAAATTACAATTAAAAAAAATATAACAGGAAAATATGAAAGCATGTGTTTAATGTGTGTGTGTGTGTGTGTATATATGCATGTACACAACATATAGCACTACCATAATAACAGTATTATATAAGCATAGCAAGATTCCTGCATTTACATACACACGCACACATTCACAAAACACGCACAGTGTGTGTGTGTGTGTGTGTGTGTGTGTACGTACACACACACACACACACACACATTCTCTCTCGCTCGCGCTCTCTCTCTCTGCCCATCCCCCACCCGGTCCTATCAGCTAGCTAAGAAATACCCTTGTCAAACAATAAATGGTCGTATATCGTTATAAATCCCTTCGACGGTCTTTTAAACATGCCGGCGACGTCCTGTGCCCGATATAACGAAGAAACGGCAGAAAAAAACACTTACTTTAAATATCCGGATCAACACAAGGGGAGCCTTCTGTGCTGTGCTGCCTGTGTGGAATTTCCTCCTCCTCGACTATTTTTTAAAACAGAGCCGCAGCAGAGCGTTATAAGCCCGCTCTGAGGCGTCGGAGAGCGAGTTAAATTCCCAAACGACCGTCCGGTCCGGTTTACATCGGCGCAGATAGGACTAAAAACCCTTAAAAAACATATTTAAGAGCGAATGAGTACATTGTGGGGCTGTTTGCTAGTGGAGAAAGCCAAACGGTTCAGGACCAGCCAACGGCTTCAGACACTCAAACACTGGAGAGGTGACTTTCCAGGCGAAAATGGGGGGAGGCCTGGGCGGTTGAGTTCTGCAGCTTTGTTGAAAACCGAAGCCATAACGCAGACGTCAAAACACACCGGCTGCCGTTTGTCGTACATTTCTCAACTTAATCACCTAAATAAGGCACGTCGCGTATAACATTTTAAATAAGGGGTTTTTACAGGTAAGGGGTTAACATACAACCTGAATGAGGACACTGCAGTGTGTTTAGTTTCATTTAAAAATGTCTGCTCTGAATCAGCTTATTATGAACAATTATTAACAATTATTTATTACTAAAAAACTAATATTCTGTGGTAATGAGACCTGTATATTTTTTCTGATATTAATTTTAAAATGTTAAAAAAATTTTTTTACTCATTATACAGAAAAGAAAGTAAACGTTCCAACTTGCAATGTGATTGGCTAAGAGTCCTTTTACATGCCATGGCCAAAAAAAGACCCTTTGCTTCCCGTCAGTGATCATGATTGACTACAGATAGTAGCTTCCCCCTTGCCCACATGAAATTTGACTAATTATACAGAAACGAATGTAAACGTTCCAACTTGCAATGTGATTGGCTAAGAGGCTTTTAACATGCCATGGCCAAAATAAGACCCTTTGCTTCCGTCAGTGATCATGATTGACTACAGATAGTAGCTTCCCCCTTGCCCACATGAAATTTGACTAATTATACAGAAACGAATGTAAACGTTCCAACTTGCAATGTGATTGGCTAAGAGGCTTTTAACATGCCATGGCCAAAAAAAGACCCTTTGCTTCCGTCAGTGATCATGATTGACTACAGATAGTAGCTTCCCCCTTGCCCACATGAAATTTTACTAATTATACAGAAATGAAAGTAAACGTTCAAACTTGCAATGTGATTGGCTAAGAGGCATTCTTTGCACACCAATATCCAGACATCCCCATCCCTAAATAAAACCATCGCCCATCAACCCAACCATGGCCCACACAAACACTAACACCCGTATACACATATATAAGTTGTATATTTATTATTCTTTCATATGTCATACTTTTGTGATTTGGTCTATCCTGTAAACCACGTTGGGTAGCTCAGTGCACCCTCGGTAGCTCTTCACACTTCACTGTGTTTACAAGGAGTTCACCACGCTCATTCAAGATTCAAGATTCAAGAGTTTTATTGTCATATGCACAGCAGAAACAGACAGTTACGCTGTACAATGAAATTCTTACTTTGCTGTCCCTCCATTCACCAATAGATAAAGATAACAAAAAAGAAATTAATAAATAATAATAAAAATAAAAAATATATACGAAATAAATAAAGTATAATAATATAAGTTGAAGTAAATAAAATTAAAGTAAACTTTTTCTCATCACGAAAGACATTCGCTATGCTAACAGCTATGCTTTTTTTTACCGTCATGGGCAATAGAAAAGTCAGTGTTGTAAAAAAGGACAGCAACACTGTCATTATTGTGACCCTATAAGAAGGGGTCATGTGTTATTTTCTATTTTGAACACTCTGTTACGGAGCTGCAGGACGCTAAACTGAACCGATGCACAATGAATGAGAGCGGTCGACTGTAAATCCCGCCCACAGAATATGGTGATATTTTTCAATGATAGGTCTATTGCACAAAAAGAGAGACCAATCAGAATGTCCTCTGTGTCACACTCTATGTCTGACTATGTCTGTCCCACACTCAAAAGGGCACCCAGAAAGGGTACGAGTGAGCCTGAAACAAAGAATTCAGATTTCCAGGATGTTTGTATGTAATTTCCAGGTGCCAGGAAGCCACTATCAATATGCAGGGAAATCCCGTAAGTTGCTGGAGGGGTAAGATGTCCAAATGTCTCACAATGAGGGTACCCAGCACTCATCTCCTTATTAGACCACCTTACTCACCTGTAATCTAACAACAACCAGAAGTTTAAAATTACAAAATGATATATACAGGGTTCAAATGTACATACACCCACTTAAATTATTAGCTCAGTGGTGCTGAAATTTCCTAAAAGTCTTTTAACATGCCCTGGCAAAAGACCATTTCCTGTCAGTGATCATGATTGACTACAGCCAGTAGCTTAAAAGGGTTTGTTTGGCAGCACTCACTGGATTGACCAGCACATGGGTACAATGGGAATGTCCAGCGAGCTCAGTGCAGAACTGAGAAGGATGATTGTAGCTTTGAACAAGGCATGAAGGAGCCATTTCTAAACAACTGCACATTCCAAGATCACCAGTTCATCAAGTTATTGGGAGGTGTAGCCAATTTGCCAAGGTCTGAAAGAAGACCTCAACTGTCACACTTAGCTGATAGGAAATTATGATTGCCAGTAGCAACCCAGGAACAACCAAGGTACAGTTCTGCTATTCACTGGAATTTGATAGAACCCCAGTGTCACGGTCTGCAGTCAAGCAAGTTCTACATTGCCATGGACTAAGAGGCTGCCATCCAAGAAATCAATGGACAAGCTTGGTGGTGGTGGTAGCACCATGCTTCAGGGCTGTTTGGAAACTGGTACATTGCAGTTCTTCAGCATAACCACGAAGCTAGATGTTTGAAACCTGGACGCAATTGGGTGTTCCAACTGGCCAATGATTCCAAACCCAATGTAAAGACGGTTGTGAAATAGATAAAGTAGGCTGACAACATAACAGGTCTCAAATGGGCCTTTCTGAAGTTCAGATCTGAACCTTATACAAAATATGTGGACAAAAAGCTCTTAAAAAGTCAGGTCTGTGCCAGGAAACCAACAAATTTCCAACCAATTATTCCAGGAAGAGTGGTCAAATATCCAACCTTTTTGATGGCTACCAGTGTCTGGTAAAGCTATAGGTAGTCAGCCCTGTGTTGACTACCAGGAACCCCCCACAAAATTAAAACTCGAAAACTCTAATTATTTGTCTTTTTTTTATTATTTCAAAAAAGACTCATTCTGCCCCAGAAAAGTGTTGTTGTCACTGCTACTCCATGCCCAGCATGCTCCATGCCTTCTGCAGTAGGCTGTGTAACCTTTGGGAAGCGGGCAGGATAGTACTCTGTGATGAACTGTGTGACGTTTCCTTCACTTTCACTGACGGTTCTGTATCTCTCAGCTCATCCAGAAAAGCCTGTTCTTTAGTGGTGGTTCAAAGCCTGAATTACACTTCCATGTCCCAACTGTAGGGGAGACTAGGTGCAAGAAACACACATTTTCCTTAGTGCTGCTTCAAAGAGCAAATCTATTGAGACCTTGACAAATAGAAAGTAGAGGAAATGTGCTACACAGCATGAGCATAATGTTTAAAAATGCTAACAAAAGCAGGCCCTAAAAAGTCTAGTAATAGAAGAATTGGAATCGACCATTAAATTCACGATTGATGATTTCTCAACATTAACCAATAAGATCATGTTTCACTTCCCCTCAACCAACACCTCCAGAGTGTCATAGACAGAAAACACTGTGCAAAGAGCCCGGGAAAAGAGCTCAGAAATGCAGTTTGTTATGGTAGGAAAGAAAATGTTTGACTCTAAAAACAGCTCTGATGATTCCCGGCACCCTGGTGTTTCAAAAACTTCTGAATTTTTGCCTAGAGCCAGGTGTACAAATAGATTTATTCCATGGGCAATTTTAACCCAACCAAGAGTTGCTAGCATGGCAGCCCACACATTCAGTAAGGCATACGTAGGTATGTAGGTATTTATTTAAATTTGTGCATTATGAAACTGGCCATCACTGAATTAGCCAAATAGTCAATATTCTATACTTTTTTTTTTCTTTTTCAGACTTGACCGAGCTGTCTGTGAGGTGCTGACTACTGATTTGCCTACACATTCATTTTACTATCAGCTCCTTTCTGGCACACAAAGACCAGTCAAGCTCTGTTTTGTGGAGACTGACATTTTGTTAGCGAAGGACATTTCCATGGAAGAATTTGCCAGTCCCTGTAAATTTTGTGACTGATTGCCAGAGCCCAGAGAAGTAGCTTGAGGGAAACTGCTTTTGGCAATGCACATAAGACCTTCAAAAATGTCCAGCTTCATAAATTCTGTGATACTAGTCGAGAGTGGGCTAAATCTGAATGCCAAACATGAACTGTTCCAGGCATTACTTGGTAATGCGTCACCATGCAGGGCTTTTGGAATGTTCCCTGCATTCTATCTGAAAATAACATGTACTTCAACCTAAGATCAACCTTGTTTAAAATGCTGTCGAACTTCGAACGAGCTGAGAGAGCCGATAAAGATCTGTGCAGAACTGCACTCTTACAGATACTCACTGTACTGGGCTGAGTGATGTACTCGTGAGAGGAGCATCCGGTTAGTGGTGTTAAAAGTCTTTACTCTGCTTTCTCCAGTAGGCATGTTTTACACATTCTAAGTCCTTTTCACTCTGCAAGTTTGTTCACCCTGTGGCCATCTTTGCAATGTCATCGGACGAGTATTTCCAGTCATACGGGACCAGACGTCTATCTCTATGAATGGGCAGAGACCAATATATTTTAAACTTCAGTTTGGATTACAGTTTCAAAAACTAAATTAAAATTACTGATGAAATTTGACAAAAAGCTCATAAATCGTTTGTACAAAAATGTGACTGTTCTGGCTTGTGTGCTTGCACTGATCTTCACGTTAGAAGGTAGTTCCTTCGCTTGCAGTGTTCCCAGCAAGCTGATTGGCATTGACATTTTGATGAAAGTTGGGAAAAGGAAAGGTGAGCATTACAAGAACTCCCATTCATATTTCAACCAATAGCTGGTCCCCATTTATAACGACTTAGGTTTAAGTAAAAAAACAAAACAAAACACAACACACTATCGACAAAGCGGATTTCTACACTGGCTTCAATGAGTTTCTGCATCCATGAGTGAGGTCCGCATTGCCATCCAGCAGCTGACTAAAGAAATGCAGCATCTGGTGGCTTTGCACAACACTACAGCAACTAGCAAAATATAGATCATGTGATCTGACCAGCTCATAGGATCTGCTAAATGACCAATACATAGCTTATAGATCCTTCCATCGTTATATTAATGTGTATATATTGTGTGTTTTAGTTTATTGTGTTTACTTTGTATTTTAACTACAGGTTTTTTTTTATTATGCACCTCAGATTTCCACTCACCTTTACGTCTGTGCTAAACAGCCTTATGTACAATGTAGCAAGAAATACCAATACGCTCGCACAATGCTGTTTAACATGACAATAAATGATTTGAATTGAAAAAGAAATGTGATTCACCAACATCTTTTCACATCAACAACATTTCCATTTATTTAGACATGTACGGAGCTCTTTATTTATTTATTTATTTATTTATTTACCTCCATATAAAACAGACATAACTATACATCACTGAATACGTAAGCAAAGTCTTATATGAGAATAAATCGTTTGTGTACAATTGAAATGAATTAGTTTGAGAATGTCATTCACGCTATCTCCTATGACTAAGAGCCGAGCGACTGAAATGACACAAAGCTGCATCTGAAATCCTGAATACTCAGGCCGAGACAGCCATCTGGCATTTCACGCCAGGGACACAGATAGATACCACATTCAAAAGAGGAGAAAAGGAGGCAGGCAGGATGAGGAGCAATTGTTTGACGATTGGCACAAAAGACACTCCTCTGCGAGGTTTCGAAAACAAAGCCTGTGAATGGTGGCTCGCAGGGCAGAGTGCGAGCTTTAGTCTGAAGAAGCAGCAGGGAATTAGCAGCAGAGACGAAATCAGTACACAACACAGGGGTTAGGGCACCACCGAGAGAATACGGCTTCGGCAAACTTCTGCAGCACAAAGTGTTTTGTCCTTCTGTGCTAATCTAATCACAGCTTCTACATATACATAGACATGTACTGTACATATACCCTCACTGAGCTGCATGTCACTGGTTAGGGAACTTTATACCATATAACAGCTTTCGTTCTTCAAGACATGGATTCCATAAGCTATTGGAAATGTTCCTTTGGGATTGTGGTCCATTTTGACTTGATTGCATATTTTTCAGGAGCACTTTCAAAAAGACTGGAGAAATCTCCAGTTCTACCACATTGGAGTTCAGATCCAGTTACTGGGAAGGCCACTGAAGAACACTGAACCGACTGTCTTATTTTCATGAAATCAGCTGGAAATGACTTTTCTTTGTTACATGGTGCATTATCATGCTGGATGTAGCCATTAGAAGATAAGGTAATTTGAGGTCATGAAGGGATGCACATAGTCAGCAACAATACTCTAGGCTGTGACTTTCAGGCAATGACTAATTGGTATTAATGGGTCCACACTGTGCCAAGAAAACATCGACCACACCATTACACCACCTCCACTAGCCTGTTGATACAAGGCAGGTTAGGTCCATGTATTGATTCATGCCGTTGGAACCGTTGGTGAGCCTGTGGCCACTGCAGCCTCAGCTTTATGTTCTTGGCTGACAGAAGTGAAATTTGAGATTTTGGTCTTCTGCTGTTGTAGCCCATCCGTCTCAAGGTTCAACGTGTTGTGCAAGAGATTCTTTTCTGCTCACCAGAAACGTCTGCAGCCTTCTTGTTAGGTCGAACCAGCCTGGCTATCCCTGGCTATTGCTTTTTTCCAGTTCTGATGGTTGATGTGAACATTACCTGAAGCTGCTGGTCTGTATCTTTATGAGCTTATATATTGCACTGCTGTATACATACACCACTGTGCAAGATCCTTATGCACTGGGAAAATGACCACAACACAGCTTTTCTAGTCCCTGTAGAGAAGTATGGGACTTGTGCTGGAGCTGATAAACCTGTTGGCACCATGCCTAATGCCAGACGTGGGCTAGAGGGGTATAAAGCTTCACAGCATTAAGATGTGGAGCAGTGGAACTATAATTACACTTTGCAATAATGGTGCCCCATCCAACACTTTTGGGATGAGTTATGGGGATATGGGGGTAAGGTGAGGTGGTAACCATCTAACTTCTGACTTTCATCCTGAATGCTTATGTCACTGAATGCAATCAAATCTTCACAGCAATGCTCCAAAATCTAAAAGAAAGACTTTCTTGGACAGTAGAGACAGTTACTCCAACAAAAGCAAGATCAATTCTTTTTTTCTTTTCTTTTTTTTTTTTTTTTTTTTTTTACATATCCTGGACTTCAGAAGAAACAAAGAATGAGCAGGTGTCCCAATACTTTTGGCCATATAGTGTAGTGTTTGTGTTTGAATTTTACAGCATGAATGTTTGTTTATGTTTATGTTATCGGCCCATTGAAGACATTATGCAGTAGGTTCCAAAAGTCTAAGTCTACCGTGAATGGAATTACCAATGTAAGCAAACACCTTTCAATAAATACACTATATGGACAAAAGTATTGGGACACCTGCTCATTATTTGTTTCTTCTGAAGTCAAGGGTATTCAAAAAAGAGTTTATCCTGCTTTTGTTGGAGTAACTGTTACTGCATAGCACTTTCGCATAGAGCTGTATGCTTCAGAGTATGTATGTACTATTAAACAAAGCACTTTGAATTATTACATATGATCTGTCTTCTAATTATGTGGACTGCTTCGATCTTTTTGTCTGTCAATGGTGAAACTAATTTCTGTTTCTGATCACTTCATATGTCTATCTGTGTATCTGAAGGATGTGACACATTTTACCACCACTGATGGTAGAAATAAAGTGATGAAAATGATAAAATAAATTAAAACCACCAGATAATTAATATGTGCAACTAGTTTTGCATGTTGGGAAAGAAACATCTGCTTTGAAACTCTGTAGGATCAAATGTAAGAAGTTATTAGCAGCATACACTGCTCTGGTGTAGGAAGTGACACCTCTGAGCACTACAACAATAATAACTATACATGTATTGTAATACGGAAAAACATCACTAATACCATTAAAGCAACACTATGGCAAATTGGCATTTCTTGCTCCTGAGCTCCCCCTACAGTAGGGCAGCCACAACGTAAGGACACGTTTTTCTGGATGATCTAAGAAACACAGAATCGTTTCGACTGGAGGTGAAAGAAGCATGTGACCTGACGTGGTACGGTAACATCACTGCAATTTAAACAAATATGACTTGGGTTACGCCGCATTTCGCAGTTCTTGCAAGCGATATCCTGCACGCTTCTCCAGAGTTACGTACTGCAGTTAACAGCGCCCCAAGCCCGAAGTAACAGCAGCAACACTGATTTACGACAATTTTGCAGATGTTATTTTAAGGTAAAAATACTACATACTGTTGCTTTAAATAGCAAAATTTAGCTGAACCCCAATCATTTAACGAACATTAGGCATGTAGTTCTTTGTCTATGTGATTACACACACCCTATAATACTAGCAAAACAACGAAAAATTGATCTACTGATAAAGTATTACACTAAAAAACAATTAATAATAGCATTAAGTAAACATGGTGTGAAGTATATCACAGCCATGAAGGGTCTGCTGAACCGCGATCACTGAATGAACCTGTTCGGTTGGCAGTTATTCCTTCATTTTCACACGTCGTTCCAGTTTTTAATGACTCGGACGTGCCACCCCGTCTGCTGGAATGCTGGGATACGTTCAGACAATGACACCGATGGATGGAGTCCTTCAGAATGGCTGCAACCTAACTCTCGAATGTAAAAATAGCATTCTGAAACCCTGCCACCATTTTTAGACAGTGTTGCAGTGAGCGCTACGTCCGCATCGCTTGTAACTTCCGTCTGCGAGGTGTAATGTTTTGCAGATTTCACTGAGCACTATCAGTTGGACCATGTGCGGTGGGTGGGGGAAGGGCAGAAGCAGAAAATCCTTTCCAGCCCTGCTGTTTTTCCACCGTCTGACTCAGGGCCTGTGTGGTTTTGGCAGACACAGAGAGGCATTTCCTGTTGAAGGAATACACGTAATTCGCAATTTTTCAAACCCATTTTCCCCATCATTATCCACTGAACCACAACACCCTTCAAACTACGCACATCATCTTCCTGCTTTCATACCACCACCCCCCCACCCCCCACCTGCGCACTGAAGTACTTCCACAGCTAAGACAGGAACACATTGTTCCTAGGCTGTGTTTCTCACTCGAGTGGCACTCCTGGCCATTCTAGCTGTGCGATCTCTGGGAAAAAGGAGAGCGAACGTCGTAAACTGTGGAAGGGCTGCAGCTAGAGCTTATGTCTGGAGCTATGAGACACTGCAGGATCCCACCCCTCCCCCACGCTGGCTTGTAAACTCATTTTTGCCTGGCTGGTCATTCCCTGCAATAGATAGATTCCACCCCACCCCCTATCCTTTGCTCAGTCATTCAGACTTGGAAAGTCAATAACAAGCTGACATCATCATTGGTTTGTATATTACACTGCTGCTTTCATAGCCACTGTCTCCTAATAAAATGGAGCCTCGTAGTTTGAGATGCAAATATCACTGGAAAACGACGTTCGAATGGCAGCAATTAAAAGCTGTTGTTCAGCAGCGTGCATTTCTGTGTGGCAGCAGTGTGTGGAGCATTGTTTGGTGTGACTCCCCTGGTTCCTGACCTTCACATGGTCACATGTGGTATCAGTTTGACAGGTCTCATAATCCCACGGCAGGCCCGGTGCCTCTGGGTGTCGGAGCAGCCAGTTGTAAAGGAACTGTAAGCAGTAGGTAGAATGCAGCGTGTACAAGCACACTTTCTTACGAAACTGCACTACTACGCTATATGGACAAAAGTTTTGGGACACCTGCTCATTCATTGTTTTTTCTGAAGTCAAGGGGGGGTTGTCCTGCTCCAGTGTCCAGAGAAGGCTTTCTGCTAGCGTATGATTGCGTTCAGAGTCAAGAGCCTTAATGAGGTCATGGTCCCCAACTCCTCAACTCACACGTTAGTTAGAATAGAGATCTGATGTGTTCCTAGCAGAGACAGATCAATTTGGTGGCGGCCGCAGTCGCATTCAGTCAGAAGAACAATCCAGCGAGCATGGTATGTTGTGCTGAAGGCTTCGTGGCTTTGTATACTATACCCTTGTATGGCTTGAGTTGCGAACTGGATGATAAAAGGTCACTAAGGTTAAGTTTACCAACCACATCTGAGTATATTCTAAAGACGTCGTCAGGCTCATTGCCAAGGGGAAGTAGTGAGTACACACAGTGGCAGATCTAAGAGAACAAAAAGCAATTGTATTCCCAGGTCGAAGTTCATCAGATCCTGGCAACCATGTTTGAAAAGGCAAGAAAATTAGAGACACTCATCCCACATGGTCTAACTGGCTTAGCACAAGTCAAGCCCACCGCAGCTTCTAACAAGTTAATGCTAATCCAGGTTTGACTGACCAGCCTTGTTTGCTGCTCCACCAAAATCTCGTCAGTTTGGACGAGTGTTAATTATATAGCTACAAAGTTAACAAAAGTCTCATTCGGCCTAACGGTTATGGCACTGCTTAACTTAACATTTTTGTTCCTCTATTTTGTATGTGATTAACATTTTTAGGATAGATCAGGGGTGTTGTTTATAAACCCCGGATACACACTGATGTAAAGTGGTTGTATTTGATGATTCTTCTTCTTAAAATAGGAATTTCACATTAAAGTGTGTGTAGATTAAAGGATAAGGGGCAAAGGAAATGATTGAAAGGGCACTATGTTTAATTCAGTAAATGGCTAATGTACGTTATATATTTGAATAACAGGCTAACCTGCTACCTATAGAATTAGCACAATTAGCATGGTCAATGCATTTTAATAAAAGGTTATTTTTTCTATATTTAAGTTTTAGCATCAATAAATGTCATGAAACACATACAGTTTACTATAAAATGAATTAGTCGACATGCTAATGCTAATGGGCCCATGGGTCAGTAGTGTTGGACAATTAACATAACCTAGATTATAATTAATTGCAAGCCACTCTGGATACTGCTGCACTGTTGAAGGGTAGACATGACCCAGACACCTTATATGGATGGATGCCAGTGTTTCAGGGTGCTCACATGTCTGTGTTACCTTCTGGCTCTCTTCTGGTTCACATTCTCTGTACTCCACAAATCCACACAGAACTAATTTCATCTCTTTACCTTTTTCCCGAGTTAATGACTGCCCACTTGTCCGCCCTGACACCGATGGAAGACTGACAGTCAGGCTCTCCTGCTACCAGCTTTAGACCAGCTACCCAAGTTGCACATCCTCCATTACCGACTACATTGAAGCTCACTTGGACTCTAACTATCAAACTATTTGCTACTCTTATTTCTACTATTACCACCAGTTTTTTACATCACTACTATGATTATATTAGTTATATTCTCATGATTATATCAGCACACCTGAGCAGAACAGTCTTATGATTTTGGTTTTGTGAATTTCATCAATAATTCATTAGTAGTTTTGACCAGATGAGGATGGGCCCCCTTTTTGAGTTTTGGTAACTGGTTAATGCAGTACACTACAGCTTGTTTCGTTATGCTTGCATTTGTTTGGAATGCATCAAAACACAGCTGTTTATTATAGTAGCATATACAGTTTGTATAGAGTGATACCAATCAAGGGCTATGACCGGAGTGGATGCCTCTGTGTGTTTTAGGGCACAATTGAGTAACATGGAATTCCACAAAGGTTTGAGGGCACTGAATCTTCTACAATCCGATTGTAAGCTGTAGTGAATACCATAGATCATAACATCATAAATCTCTTTGTCTTGTTCCTGAAAACGTAACTCTAAGACTGTCAGGAGCTCTGTACAATTAAAGACCCCAATGCTGCTCATCATACAGCAAAAACACTGACTGGTAATTGCAGATGACTGCAGCCATAGAAATGAAATGTGCAGCATTTTCTCTTCCTCTTTTCAAAACGCCCATGACTAATGCTGCGTTCCATTTACCTTGAAAGTCGGAAGTCGGAAGCTGGAAATGACATCACACCTGAGTTGACTGTGTTCCAGTTCAACATTCCGATAACTGTAAACTATTTCCAAACATTAAAAAAAACAGTTTCTGCAACTGGTTTCACAATCTTTTACCAGTGTTTCATGACGAATCTAAATCTGACGATATCAAAATCTGTCCCACCCTTTTTTATGACCCAGGTTAGCATTGCTAGTTTTTTGCGCACCCAAACATCCACAGATTGAAGCTGGACAGTACTTTGTGTATGACTGGTTTAATGAGACACAAATAGATAGAAGTGCTAAGAAACTGTATAATACTACTGTTAAATTTGGGGTTGGTGACATTCCGAGACTTTCAGAGTAGAAAATCCGACTCGCGGGGGCGTCACAGTTGAAATTTCCTACTTGGAACTGAAATGTTTTTCGACATCCCAATTCAAATGGAAGGCAGCATAAGATGAAGACAATGAATAAGAAGTCAACTTCAGCCTCATTTAAGCAACCTGTCTGTATTGATTCATGCACTTCTATTGCTATTTATTCCCTAAAGCATTCATCCCTTCATAGTGCAATGCTATAATGAGGGGGTAGGGATCCATTTCAGTCACATATACAGTATGTCATATGATATTCAGACCTATATACAGCAGCTATCACTGTACCAGGGTCACATTAGCACATGACATCACCAAATACATGGCGTGCTGGGGTGTGTCCTAGTTGCGTTATAATTAGTAATACTAGCTAGTTGTTTGAGTATGAAGTGTGTAGTGTAGATAAAGGTGTGATGCTTACTTGTTTTTGGAGTATGTTTTCGATGGATTTGGCAACCAAGCAATGTGTGTACTAACCTGCCCAATTTGCATTTGGGCAGTTTAGATCAGTTTAGATTCAGATTAGAGCGCCGGGCTATTGATAACAGGTTTGTGGGTTCGATTCCCGGGCTCGGCAAGCTGCCACTGTTGGGCCCTTGAGCAAGGTCCTTTACCCTCTCTGCTCCCTGGGTGCTGGAGTTGGCTGCCCACCGCTCTGGGTGTGTGCTCACTACCACAGATGGGTTAAATGCGGAGGACACATTTCGCTGTACAGTGTACAGTGACAAATACGTGCACCTTTAGTGTATTAGTGTGTAGTAGGAAATTTGGATGCAAATTTGGATGTATAGTTGTGGCTGCATACTGGGATGAAAACAAAGACATTCACTGTTTATGTTGGAAAGAATAGTGTGGAGACTTTGGCCTCCGCCTTTAACCCATCTGTGCAGTAAACACACACATACACACTAATGAGCAAACACACATAGTGGACAGTGAGCACATGTGCGACACACGGGGAGCAGAAAGGGTTAAGGGCCTTCCTCAAGCAGTTTTGCCTTGCTTGGTGTCTGCAAAGACAGTACATGGTCTTGCTAAACTCCTGGCCTCAAGCATCTTGAGGTCCTCTACGCGCCGTCACACAGCACCTAAACAAAATCAGTGTTTAGACTTACAATCATCTGTCCCAATTATTTTTTAACTACCTTTAGGCTTCTGGCAGTCAGAGGTCTCTGGTCACTGTGCCCAATGACTAAGTCAATTATCTATCCCTGTGTGTCTGAAGATTGGGTCTTTAATGTTGTGCTGGACCCCAGAGGCTAATGTGGCTAACAAGCTGGTTTCATATAGAACCAATATATATAATATAACATATTGAACCTATGGACACCTATAACCAGAACCATTTAGGCATGGAAATGTTCCTATAAGCTGTTATTGTTCCATACAGAACAACTGCTTTTACAATAACCTTTGGATCTGCATTTATAATTTAGGAATTCAGATAAACATGAACCTATTGGCACCATACCTAATGCCAGGCATAGACTAGAGGGGTATACAGTCCCCAGCATTGTGTTTCCTGGAATGACGGTGCTCCATCCAATGCTTTTGGGGTGAGTTGGGGATGAGGTGGGGTGGTGATCATCCAACATCCTGACCTCATTAATGCTCTTGTTGCCGAATGCAATCAACTCCTCACAGCAATTCTCCAAAAATCTAGTAAAAAGCTTTCCTTGGATGGTAAAGACAGTTACTTCAACAAAAGCAGGATAAGCTCTTTTTTAATTCCCTTGATTTCAGAAGAAACAAGGAATTAGTAGGTGTCCCAGTACTTTTGTCCATATAGTGTATGTATGGACCCTGGTGTCCCTCAATGACCTTTGTAGAACATACCTAGTTTTACTATTAAACTAATTAAGCTGTTTGTAATGTACACTGGACGGGTTACAGTTGTGAAAAAACGTGGTCAAGTGAAGTCAATGTGACATTACTTGACCAACAACAAGAGAAGTTTGTGACTTCATTACCAACTACTAACCAAAAAGAGTAGTTCCTAAGTATTTAAACCTTCCCCTGACCTGGTGCACGTGCTGAGCGTATTGGAATCCACGTAGAGAGCTCAAAGAGGACAAAAACAGGAGTTTTTGACAAGAAAAGGCTACTTTTATTAGGCTTCTTTTATGGTTTATATAACTTGGCTAAAAAACATACTTCATGCTGTGTGCTGGGGTTTTACCTTCAGCTGTAATCATTACACTGGTTTAAGCTTTCAGCTCCAAGCATGAAGCAACAGCACAGCTCCAGTTCAGTGAGACTCAGACTGCTGTTTGAGTTGTGTTCATTGGTCAAAAAGGTATTTAAAATAAGCAGCATGTTAATATTTGACCAAGGAAATATATAAAACAAAGTGAAACACAAAGTATAATGTGCAAGTTGTCTCAAAAATGTCTCACAATAAAGCACCAGAGGAGACTCGGGTCCGATTTAGCTAGACACTGTTAGTTAAAGCTAATCTTTTCTTTTGTGAGGTCAAAAGGTCATACAATCAATCTGATCATGTAGCCTTCATCTGTTTTTAATTGTTTTATCATCCACACCATTGATCATGTCATCAGTCCTTACTGATAGTACTTTAAGCATTAGTTATGCACCAGCCATGATTTTTACAACCACATTTATTAGCCTTTTTAACCAGAAGCTCACACTGTGTGGGCTAAATGGACACATGATGGACTCCAGCACATTCTACTGGCCAAGGTCATTTTTTAGTGGGTAAGACTGACCTCTTCAATTCTTAACTGTAACACAAAGTCAAAAAGTCAAATAAAGAAGAAATTAGTGCTCCCATTATATTAACATACTTTGTATGTCTTAATTTTGGAATCAGAATTAGAGTCAATTCCAAAGTTTCTGGGTCTGAACTGCTCTGTGTAGAGCTGTTGAGCAGGATTTACAGAGCTTTAAGGATATTGGTTCAGTGTGGGTTCAGGATTAGGTTAGGGTTAGGGGTAGATTAGAGTTAGGGTTAGGGTTAGGGTTAGGGTTAGGTAAGGTTAGGGTTAGGGTGGTTGGTGTGGCGCAACAGATAACACCACTATCTGCCAGTGAGCTATTACACCATGTGGGAGATGTAGGGTTCGATTCCCAGTCTGGGTGACTGTGCTGCGCTACACTAATAAGAGTCCTTGGGCAGGATTCCTAACACTACATTGGCCCACATCTGTAATACGAGTAACTTTGTAAGTTGCTCTGGATAAGAGCATCAGCTTAATGCCATAAATGTAAATGCTTCAGTAGCTCTTTTCTGATACCATGTTCCTCAATCTCAACAACCTGACCTTAGATTAGACCTGATTAGATGTCCCATGTAGCTTTAAAGGCCTGTCTACTCATTTTCATGGTCCCTTTTATTTATTATCTTTTTTGTTAGTGCTGGATTTACCATCAACTGGCAAAACACTTTTGTTGGTTTCTGTTGGATTTAAGTTGGGTGGGACTAAATTTTGCCCATCTGACATCAGATTGGCCAAAGGACCATGGTTCATCTAACCTGCTTCTCCAAGCACGCATCATTACTGTAAAACACAGCAACACCTGTGTTAATCTGGGCAAAGTTTGCTGGTCATACAGGCCACATATTTGCTTGTTTAAGCCCCATATACTATTTTAAACTCATTTTAATGGGCTAGCTTCAGCTCCGAGTGCTAGTTTAGGCCGCATGCTCAACATACACTCCTGTGATGAAGTTCCCTCATTATTCACTAAAACAATGCTTATGACAATGTAATCAGCTTGTCTCATAACCTCGGTGTGACATTCCTTCCTTTCCATTCAGATGGTGGTGATTTATGTAAATAAACATGGCTGCACTGAGGAGGCAGGAGTTACCCTCCAGCTTCCTACTGGAATTTTCCCTTCCGCCTTAAATGGTGCAGAACTTGCAGGAGGCAGAATGTAACAGCTATGCTGTTTTAAGGTGGAACGTCAGCTTCATTCTGCAAAACTAGCTCACAGCAAACATTTTACATCAGTCAGATCCAGCAAACACATGAATCACGAGTCATGAAGTGTCACCACCACATCTGATCTTGTCTGCACAGTTAGCCAGCACTTTATATATATATATTTTTTGTCTTTTGCAACACTTGCTTGTTTACATTGCCATTTTGAAGCCACTGTCAGTCATTCTGTGATACACCCTCGCAGTTCTGAGTGGCGGCAGCTAGCAATGCTTTAAAGCATTAAACTGTGATTGAACTGCATTAACCCCTTAAAAAGCCTACGGACCGCCGACGGGTGCCGAAAGTGTTATTACAAACTTCTATTAGCAAAGAATAGCCCCACAGATCTATACAGAAGTCCCTGTAGTTACTGAATAATACACCTCAGTGTATAATAGCCTCCCTGCATATTGAATAGAACATTGGAAAATGCTTATTCTGTGGCATATCTGAGGCATTCAAAAATTGTATATATTAAAAATCAGTGGACAGGGGCTTTAAATTAACTATAGATATGAAATGTTGCTTTCAAAATGTGTTTTGAAATATCACAACTGATAAACATGCATGCATATTGCTTTGTCATGGCGGGTAGTTGTGTCAAAATTAAAATACCACGACTTTCATCTGTTTTTTTTTCATGAATGTTTCTCACCAACAGCTGCAGCTAATAGCGAAGGTCTTTGTTATAAATATTGCAAGTACAGACTGATTCTCGGGATGATTCGAAAAGAGAAGAATAGGAAAAGCAATTAGACCCGAAAAGTTCTGTTCAGCATCTCTCAGCCGTGCCGCTAGATGTTTCTGACAATTCATCTGAAATTATTATTTTTTTATTTAAAATGAGCAAAGCAGATTCTGCTTGTGTTTTTTTTTTTTTTTTTTTTTTTTAACCAACCACACCGTTTAAAAATCCCATGGGCATGAAAGACCCTCACCCTCTCTGCCAGCATACAGTACTTTGTGTTGTGCTTACTACAAAGCCCAGAGCCGCCACTGCACATGAATGTGATTTAACATGGCTTATTTCTCCCAGCCCAAGGTAGACACACACATGGTCGACAGAATTCCAATCAATTAGCCACAGCGGGACTCTACATTCCAGTCCTCAGGATTGTTTTCTTAGTCCAGCAGCAGGCAAAGGATTCTTATCCCTTTAGCCTAGCCTTAGCTGGAGAGACTAATATATCAAGAGGCCCCAGAGCAGACTCTCTGGAACACCTGTTTAGGGGTATATTTAATCCTTTGCTCCTTTGCTGGCAAGGGAAAAGCCCCCCCCCCTTCCATCTTTTCAATGAGGCCAATGAGAGTTGCTGCAGTGTTGCGGCCTTTTCCCACCTCTTTGATCAAATTGCTAATCGCTCTTCAAAGCCCACCGCAAAGGTGTGTGAGATGGAGGTGTCATGCTAAAGAATAGTGTTGGGTTATAGAGAGAGAAAAACAGATTAGTGTCACGCTGACCATAAAGGGATCATGAAAAATGCATGAGGGGGAAAGACGTAATTGTACGCATTTACACTGTTTTGACCTAAAAGAAACAATGAGGCCGATATTTTTCGAACTGGCTATCTGTGATATGCAAATATGTATGTGGCCTTGATGTCCAGATCATAGTTTAGTTTAGTCTCACTACCCCAGTGTCTTAGTACAGTTTCACCATCCCAGACCTTAGGATTACTTGGATGGTTTGAAGCAGAAAATGCTCCAGTTCAGGTCTGAGAAGGTGTGGGAAAAGCTCCCTGACGATTTCTGTAGAAGAACTGACAACTAACAAAAGGTACAAGGTGGACACACTAAATACGGACACATTTAACATGACTGAGGCTTATTAGTGAGGCTTATAGAGATGCATTTTCTGTTCAATTGATGTTTTCTGCTTTTGATATTAGCACTTAATGGCCATTAAGTGACTGGATATGAAAATAAATGAAAGGTAGTCTCTGAGGACTGTCTTGTACACAGTACTGTACCTTTTTATCAGTATCCAGTTTCCAAGGGAACTGACAAGTATGTTCAGTTGGAATAATTCAGTTGGGAATGGTTGTTTGCTAGTCTGAGAAAATACCTAGAAAGACAAATAATGGCGCTAAAGGAGAGGCTGACAATGGTTCTATTTCTGGTGCTTTCATTGGGCATTTGGTTGGCATGACAACACAACCAGGCTGAATTAGACTATTTGCTTAGGTTTCCATCACTGATCTTGCCACCTAAAAAAATTATATTAAGAGATAAAAGAAAACCTGAACTTTCCATTTATTGTTAAATGAAGAACAGCATTGTCCTCGGCCTCAGAACTCTCAACTGATGAATTTCGTTAAGAATGGCCATTCACTATGAAAAGCAGTTAATTAATTAACTGTGCCCAGGGGTGGAGTCTGTGCCCAGTGACATATATACTGTACATCGGTCAAGCACTTTTGGACATGCAGTGAAGTAACACTGATTGTCTTGTTACAGTAGCACCTGTGGTCAAGGAGTTGATGTGTTGATGTGTTGGGCGCAGGAAACACAGGCAAGAGTAAGGATGAGAGCCACTTTGTCTTTAACCAAATTGTGAAGCTTAAATTGTCTGCAAAGTTGCAGGTCTTGTGAGCTGTTCTTGGTATGCAATGGTTATTACCTACCAAAGTGGTCCAAGGAAGAACAATCGAGGAACTGGTGGCAGGGTCATGGGCCCTGTGGGCAGCGAAGACTAGCCCGCCTGTTCTGATCCCACAGAAGAGCTACTGTTGCACAAATAGCTGAAAAAGGTCTTGCAGAATTAATTGCTTTGATGGGTCATAATGTTATGTAAGCAAAGAAAAAAGGTCCTACAGAATCTTGCCATACACCACAGTATCATACTTGCCTGGACCTTTGTGTTAGTTTTGCAAAAGTATAATGTTAGAAGCTAATCTTCGTGTTAAAAACTGTAAAATTTCTTTCAATATTAAATATTGAAAATATAAACTCATCCATTATCACCTTATTTTGCCACGCCCACTTTCCGCTAATTTTGTATCAAATGGTTTATGGTCATACTATATTCAAAGTGAATGCAGTCTGAAGTCGGCTACTGTTGTGGACACTGATTATTAAGTAGCTAACTATGCCAACCCACCATATCAACAGGCTATTTAACATTATTTGGCGCTATTTAGAGCTAACTAGCTTCCGAACTCAACACAAAACGATTGGAGTGTTGTGGGACACCATATAGCTTATATCCCCCACTGGTATGCCTGTACGTCTGCTCTTACCATTTTGTGAATAGGGAAATTTAATTATGAAACAATCGCTGGGTGCTTGTGAGGCCTCAGAGCTAACCTAAGAGCTACCTCACAAGCACCTGGTACTTGAGAACTGAGCTGGGTAAGGATGTTCTGGTTTTGTGTTCATGACACTGTTGTTCACGTGGAATTCTCATGTTCTTCCAATTATTGTGACACCTTCTAATTGAGCATAATGTGCTGCTAATTGTGTGTTTATTATTGCTGGTATTTTAATCCTTCAATAGACCAGCGGATGTACCTTAATTTCTAACACAAAGTTATTAAAGATGGCATGGAAAATAAGGTGGTCTCATAGCTGGTTAGGTCAGACACCGAAGAATAAACACTTGCAGAGATGGATCCAATGCAAGTAGTCTACAGGGAAAACTAAGGACACGCGTGAACCTTGCAGAGACTACACCAAACTGGGGGGAGAGAGCTGGGGAACCAGCCGCTGAACCATAAACGACTACGCCGACCAAACCTGAAGACGCGATGTCGAAGAGGGTCGTCTAGCTGGAGCGAGAGTCACGGATATATCCAGGGAGCGAGGGAAAGCGCCTTACAAAACCCAACGATAGAAGCAAGGTCCACTAGAGGACCTAAACTGTGAACCAAACTGGCCTAAACAAACCAGAATCTGAGTCACGAGCTTCTCGGGCTACCTTGAGGCACTGAACCTACAATTCTCGGCGAGGAGCTCTGTAGCCAAGCTCCTTAAGTACCCCCTGTCTCAGGTGAAGCACATTAACTAAACAAGACATGACGTAATCAACAAAACCAGGAACATGTGAGACGACAAATTAACTGAACCAAACACATGAACATGAACAGAACAATGAACCGAATCATTGAATCAAACTTCAACGGAAACACAACAAAAGTCCTTCTGTGAGCCTGTGGGCGGCAGCTCAGAATCGCCCCGGGGGAGGGCGTGATACCGAGGGGCTGACAGGTGGACCCATAATGGATATAAATTCACTCCATAACAAATATTACAGTGTTAGAAAGCTGCAATACCAATATATTCACTACACTCTTAAAAATAATATATTTATTTATGTTTCTTTGCGATATGCTTTAGAAGAACCATTAGATGATTCTTCACACTCATGCATCTCTATTACAAACATAGTTCTTTATAGAAGTGTCTGGTTCTAATCTCATCCCTCAAAGACCCATTAGAAGCACCTTTATTTTTAAGTATATGAGTATATTTCAGACTCGACTTTACCACTGAACTGGCAATGGGAAAAACATGACCAACAGAAGACTCTGACTCATTACACAACTGTTTCTTATTGCATTGAGAGTTTTTTTTTTTTTTTTTTTGCAGTGCTGACAGCAAGGGGTGGTTGACTGTGAGAAGGAATTTGGTTTTGCATGTCAAAGCACTACACCACACACTAAAGGAAGCGAGTCGGAGGAGGGACCGTAAATAAAGGAAACCCTACAGAGCTTGGTCTTATGTTGCAACACACTGAATGTCAACATCAGCGTGGACATATATGAAGCCCTTCTTTGCAAACAAAGCGTACCGTCTACGAACCTGTAAAAACTGCATCCTACGCAGGGTACAGAAGAGTGAGAAGGGAAAGTAGCAGTGCTGCTGATACAGTTGGTGTATGAATGAAAGTACTGGGAGGGAGGGAGGGAGTGGGGGCACCTTTTATTTCCCCTGATCCCATCAGCCCAGAAAAGGGCAGAGGGTCAGTCTCCATCCCTGCCCACCAGGATGGAGTTGGAGGAGGAAGATTGAAAGGGAGTGCGCTGCTGGCAGACTGCCAAAGCAGGCCAGTAATGAGGTAAGACTCCCTCTGGAGAGAGAGAGGGGGGGGGGGAGGGGGCGGGGAGAGAGAGAGATAGAGAGAGAGAGCATGCACACAAGCTGATGTGAACTGCCTAGTGCAAACAATTTAAGACTGGACCTTTACCACTGGTGTTTTACCCAATCCATTTGTTCACCTTAATTGTGCTAGTTAAACAATCCAGACTGGAATCAAGAATGCAACTGTAAGTAAATGGACAGTGACAGATATATTTGGACATGGAATTAAAAAAGTACTGAAAAACCTTCGCTTTAACCTGGGGTTTATTGATTTTACATTGGGTGAACTGTGTAGGAACCATAGCTCTTAGTTTAGAGGACCGGAGACAATTGGATGCTCAGTTGTTTCTTGGCCAGGTATGTGTCATTGCATTGTTAATTCATGTCTATGAGGGCTAGCCAAAGGTCTAGAGTTGAGTCGGTCTAGATGTAAAAACATTAGTGTCAAAGATAAACAGTTTGGGGATGTTATGCCAAGAAGTAAGAAAGGGGCCAGTGAACGTGGCGACAAAAATGCCTTGGTAGACCATTGGAAACCACAGTCTGCCTAAACAGTAATTTCACTACTATAAGAAAACCCTTGTTTGAAGAACAGTAGATGCAGATATGTCAAAGATTAGTATACATAAAAGAACCCACCAACATGACCTCAGAAGGTCAGAAGGTCAGCCACAAGATGCAAATCACTCTACCGGTTAGCCTCACAAACAGAAAGGCCAGATTGCAGTTTGCTAAGATGTACATACTGTAGTCAAGCCTGTAGCTTTCTGAGATGAAGCTAAATGTAAAACATGGTGGTGCAGTCTTTATTGAGGAGATGACTGGCAACAGCAGCAGCAGCAGAATGAATTCTGAAGTGCGTTCAAGCATCTAACTCCCATCAAATCCCATCAAATGCCTCCAATCTCAGTGGACAGCACTTCACCTTGCAGCAAGTAGGAACCTACAGCTGAAGCAGCGGTGGAGTTTTTCAGATCTTCTTGACAGCGTCAATCCTCAATCCTGAACCTCAGTGAGCACCATTCACTTACCAGAGACAAAACTAAAGGTAAAGAAAGGACTGAAAATATCTGCATTCCATGCCTTACAGAACACCACCAGACAAGATGTTCAACATCTTCTGAAGTCTCCTGGATGCTGGGAAAAAGCCAGAGACCACCCTTTAATTAACATCAGTGTCATAGGCCCTAAACTAGAACCGAGAGGGACTCCACAAGATATGCTAAATCAAACTGTTACAGTTTCTTTGCATAAGGATTAATAACAGATTAATAAATGTGGGATTAAGTAGCGGTTAGAAGATATTTTGGAGAAAATTGGACATGATCTATGTGCCAAAAAAACTTGCAGACTCAGACTCAATATCAGACTCCATACCTCAATATCATTGAATGTGTTTGGAAGTTCTTGGATTGTCAGAAGCCGAAGCAGAAAATACTTCTAAGACCGCAGCATCAGCCATGTTACACCCCTGGAGAACTGAAATGGGGAAAAGGGTCCAAGTGCCAGTGGCGGCTTAGACCTGCCACTGAACAAACCCACAACCCTGCGAATGACAAATCAGCACTCTAACCACTGAGCCTCCACTGCATCAAATGTAGTTTAAATGGAGATACAAGGTTTTGTTCTCACTTCGAAAATGTATTCTGCATGAGAAACGTCTATGTTTCCATAAGAAATGAACGTTTTTAACATCACACTTTGTATTAAGTAAGAATGACCGACAGGACACACCACGCAACGTCTGTTGCAACACTATCCACAGGCCAGCGGGGTTAAAATTAGGTCTTCAGATTACAACATCTACTCGCAATTGTGCTGTGCACGCTGGGGTGGTGGGGATGGGGGTGTAATTAATTTCATGGCTGAATGATCTGACTTTCTCAGTATTTGTATATCCAAGCTGGAGAAAGAACCTCGGATGAACTCTGCCTCTTTTGAGTTTGGAATGAATTTGAATATGGTCTTTTTGACTGCAGATTTGAGACTGGAGACATGGCAGAAATGACAAACGTGTATGCATAAAAAAATATATTGCAATAAACATAGTTCTTCTTTGTGAGTTCACAATAAAACCAATGTTGTAGGAGAGTTTTGGATGAGGGGGTATGGAGGAAGAAATTACTAATCCCATAACTGAGAGGGGAAGTTCACCACCAATCCTGTGTAATTTATACATTTATTGTTATCACCAGAACATATGACTTACTATGACATATTACTGCAGAAATATGACATATGCCAGAATAATGACATCGATTTCGTACTACTACGTGATAGCAAGATCTAACAAATTGGCTAGATCTCCTTTTTGACTCAACCCGAAGAAGTTGGCCGGTACCTTCAGACGGTACGCAAGTCTGTTTACTCTGCAGCCATCTTTGTAACACCAGGCTCCAGGCAATGGCATCAGCACTTGTGTATTAGTTGCCTGGGAAAACCCTGGTGGGGCCACAACACCCCTTTACTTCAGCTCCCCCCACCCCACATCTCAGTCTGTTTACTTAAAAGCACATGGAGAAAGCCGGTCGGTTCCCTGTATTGCTGTGGGCAAACAAACACACAGAGTTAACAGGACGTACCATTGGAAGCGATTTTTGTTCAAAATAATATTTATTACACGCGAAGAGCGTTTGAGGTTGGTCTCAGAATTAGCGACATTACAGGGATGTAAATGATGTAAATCTGTGTAATGCGCTGAACTGTTTGAGTGACAGACTTGATGAACGGAGGACATTTTAATCACTGCGTATAGTAAATCCTCGGGTGAACCTCCTTCAGAGAAACATATGAATATATGGAATATAGCACTTAAACTGCATCCGACAAAGCCAGCTAGCTCACAAGAGCTCGTTCCAAAGAACCATAGGACAGTGAATTCTCAGTGTTTGCAGGTTTATAATCTCATGCTCAAGAAACTAAATGCAGCAGCACCGCATTTCAGGGTAAGATGCCAACACCATCACACCCCTCAGACACAGGAGGTTGATGCTCGATCTGACTTAGCGCCATTGTGATACCGAGTTAAATCTCTAGAGTATGTGTGTAGCATAATTAGATGCTTGTTCTCTCTGAAAGATAAAGATGAAGAGATTTTAGAAGTGTGCTTTGTGTTCGTTGTCGGGAATAAACGGCGGATCTACATGGAAAAATCATTCCAGTGTTGTTGTATGAAGTGAAATCACAGTGAAATCTTCGCGTCACCGAGGGGCATATATGGTATTTTTAGGAGTTCATATAGATGTAAAAACCAGTCGTCTTAGATGCTACTTTATTCCTAACCTAGTTATCTGGAGCGACACAATGACACAGTATCTCATAATTACAAGCCACTTTCTCATAATTACAAGATGTCCCATGTCATAATTGCGACATATGCCGTTTTTTGCAACCTATTATCTCACACTAACAAGATAATAATTACATATTTATGTTGTAATTATGACAACATAACAACATGCTTAATAACAACACGCTGAAGAAGATTGATTCTTTTATGGGGGTGGGAGATGAGGACGGCTCAGGTTGGAATGGGTAGAGCATGCCCGGGTTCATACACTCCTATCAATAATGATAACATAAGAGTTCTCAGACCAAACATCCGCCCTTCATTTTACTTCTTAACAGCAGACTCATGAGCCACGGCTCAATATATCTGTGAACTAAAGTCTCTGCAGATGGCACTTCTGCATTGACCTAGTTTAGCCTGAGCTGAGAGCGTGTAAGCTCCTATGTGGCTCTCAGTTAAAAAAAAAAAAAAGAAAATCGTGATGCAAGTGCTTTTAGTTCCAAAGCAAGGATTTCTGTCCGCCTGTGGACAAAAGACAGGCACAGGAAGGAACGAAGGAAGGGGTAGGAGAGTGAGCAGGACTGTTCTGTAATCAATGCTGAAGAACATGCCACACTGCGGCAAAGAAAGAAACACATGTATTGTGTCAGCGTGGAACCCAACGTGCTACAATGCCAGACTGTATAAGCAATAAACAAACACACCTGAGCGTTGTGTACAGTCTGACATTTGGTTTATTAGCTTTCTGTCCTCTGGATAAATAGAAAACCATGTATGTGGGGCCTGGTGCTTATTACAAGCAATCTGCAATTCCTTGAGTTAGTGTATTACAAGTGTACGAGCCTTGTAGATACAAGAAAGCGAGAGACATTAGAATGCGATTTGTCAGTTCTGCTTTTTCCTCCCTGTCTCCGTTGGAAAAATGACTTCAGTCCAGAATCAACAGTTAGGGCCAGAGCAGAGAGTTTGGGGCCTACCACTGAAGAAATATTAGACGTCACACGCCTGCTCATTCCAGTGTCTTCCTCTTCCCTATTCCGCTATGTCTAACATCGGTCACCGGCAGTACTCAGAACAGATAAACATAAGATTTAGTAGGCATGTCATCATTGTTCCCCCACCTGTCTACACTTGCGCTGATCTAAAGCAGAGAGCCGGACGATCCCGGCGTGCTTTGCTCCGCTTGATTTATACAGTTCTGTTCTGAGAGTGTGAAAGAAACGAGCGCATGCAGAGCAGAGCAGAGCCGAGCAGAGCAGTTTCTTTTTTAGCTGGGTTGTTATGCGAGGGCATCCGATATGTCCTGACAGTCTTTCACATATCAGTGGCTTCTCTCAAGAATTATCAGTGGCAAGCAGCGGTGAAAGCCATAGACAAAAGCAAATTAGTCAGGCATGAAAGGCCAGATAAAAAAAAAAAAAAAAAGGGGGGGAGTTAGGATAGCTAGAGAGAGTATCTCCTTGATTGACCAAAGCCAAATCAGACAGCCAGCTGCCTGCCACATACTGTCAATGTGCTTGATATCCCATCCCGTGCCATTGCTTGCGGTGCAACACGATGTGACCTCAAAAGCAACGTGCCTTTTGTTCCATGCACTGCCATGGCATGAATAATAGATGGACGAGACTGCTACCCTGCTTTGCAAGGTAGGATACACAACAGGACAAAAATATACCCCAGGTTTCATGTGTCATACGGGCATAAACTAATAGGAAAGGTATGTGCTAGCAAGCCAGCACCTCCATTCGACATGATAGACTCCGCAGGGTCTTAACGTGCAGGAAGGAGTGCGTTCCGGTTGCGCGTATCCGACCACTGCGAACAGCAAGGCCCCAGGTAAAAGGAATACGAATGCCTCATTGTCAAGTTACAAATACAATGAGATACAGTGTGACCTGCCAAGCTACATAAATAATAAATAACTTACATAAAAATAAGTAAAAAAGGTACTGCGTCTCATATGGGCATGTGTTCACTCCGTTGAGCAGACTTGAGCACAGTTCTTGGGTGTAAGGTAGTAGTCTAGTCTTACAGCTGCGGTCAGTAAACTAAGGATATAATCAACATCCATTGTTTGTTTTCCCAACTGGGGACATATTTTTAAGCATTTAAAAAGTAGTAATAGCTACCTGTTATAAAAGATTGCGTACTATTTTAATTATCGACAGATAATGTCGGACTGCCATATGGATTTGTGGAACATTAAGACAGACAGCAGCATGTATTTTATGTTTTTATAGGTGATATTTCTCATAAAATATAAATAAATCTTAGATTTAAATGAATAAATAGTCAAACTAAACACTAAATGCACAACAAATAGCTAATAGGTCTAAACGGAAAGATCAGCCAGGCCTGTATAAATCACTCTCGGCTGCTTGACTCGAAGAATCTCTGGTGGACTGGTGGACAATGGTGTAGTATGTGGGTGTCCAGAACGGTGGTACATATCTGGATCTTCAGTGTTCAGGGATTATTGCTCTGCCTCAGTCTGGCAGTGTGGCCCTAATGCCCCTGTAGCGTCGTACAGAGGGCAAGAGAATTAAGAGGTGTTGGCAGGGGCATTTTGGGTCACTAAAGGTTAGGGAATTGACCTCCCTGTCAAAGGTCACTAGTTCAGTCACTCTTGGGCTGGTGGGAAGGAAAGGAACGGTGCTTTCTCTTGCCTCAACATTCAGACCCAATTGTTCCCCGGCTGCTGAGGTGGCTGCCCAATGCTTGCATGCCAGGTCTCTCCATGGTGGTACAGTTAGTGTACCTAGTTAAGCTGCAGTAAGTCAGGATGCTTTGAATACTGCAGTGGTAGAAGGTCACTAGCAGGTCAGTGCTGAGGTTGACTTTATTGTGGGACCTCAAAAAGTAGTGCTGTTGTAGTGTCTTTTCTGCTAGTGCTGTGGTTATGTCAGTCCATGATGAATCCTCTAAAATCTGAACACCCAGGAACTGGAAACCCGAGACTCTTTCTACCAACTCAGACTCTTCAGCTTGTGTGGTGGAAGAAAGCTGTGTTGACAAGGGACTGGGTGCTTGCAAAAATCCTATTGCTGGCCAAGTAGTCTTCAGTTTTCTGCCTGCGAGCTGTTTTAGCTGTTTTCAGGCTTAATAGTTGGCCCTGGAGACACTGTATGCTACCTTATCACCAGACCTGTAGGCTGCATGCCGTGTTCTCTGCAGTTTCCAGACCTCTAAGTTCATCCAGACCTTCTTGTTGGAGAAGACCAGAATGTGTTTTTTTCTTTACGTTCATGTTGTTAGTGCAGTAGTTGATGTATGCAAGCACTGAGGATGTGTGTTCCTCAGTATCTTCATATTCTACATGGCTAGAATATACTCTAGTCTTGGAGCTGGGAGAGTGCACCCTCAGGCCATGTCTGCACCATCCTGATAGATGGACTGACTGTGTTTATGAAGGGTCTGTAAGCAGTGGTGAGGAGCAGAGAGATGTGATCTGATTACCCTAGCTGGGGGTAGGGGGAGGCTTTGTAAGTGCCTTTAATGTTTGAAAAGCCCAGAGGGTAAGGTAAAGATGATAGCCCTGTGTCGCAACCAAGGCACAGTGCACTGTATTATTACACAATATACTGTACCTCACTTTGCAGGCCTGGATTTTTTTTGGAGGGCCCTGTCACCGCCATTATGTCACTTCGCCTCATGTCACTGAATCACACCAAGTTGCAAATTGCAGCTAAAGTATTTCTGACCATTGTAATGTTAACCTGGGCGGTGTAACGGCAGTACCATACACCGCTGCATTTAAAAATGTTGACAAGATCTCAAAATGGGGATGGTATTTCGAAATTACGACATGTCTATCTAGTTCACGGCCAAACCAGCAAATCCCCCCACGTGCACGAGGACCACAGCATGGGGGTGCTTGGGGAGCTTACTGATTGATGATGTCATGCTCTAAGAACAGAAAGACAGGGCAAGGAAGCCTGAATAAGCCAGTCTATTCAATGCAGAACAGTCAAAAACAATCCTAAGACCATTTACTTGACTTTGTGATCTCAGTAATGAAGCTTTAACCTCTAAATGTGTCATTAGAGCCAGAGTTATCTAAAACCCTGTCTTTGCTGGGGTGTTTAGCCTGGTAGGTAGCTTATCTAAGCCTAGATAGCTGGCTACGAGTCCAAACACAGCAGAACCGGTCTCATTTCACCCTACTGTCACTCCCAACACCAGTCGCTTGTGTCGGAAGCTCACCAGTTAGTCAGCTGCAACTAAGGCTAGCTTATCGATTCAGAGCAGATTAACATTTGGAATTGTCAGAATGATGGTTTAACATTTGTTGAATTGACGGTTTTAAAATAGCACAGTGTTCACTTCGACACCCTGTGAGCAAACTGAACGTTGCATTTGGTCAGGTATTATTTTGAGACGGTTTAACGGGATGAATAAAGTGGATACAGTCCAACCCTAATGGTTATCAAAGTTCTAGCTACCAAAAGCTGGATGAAAGCAAATTGCTAGCCTAGGGGTGATTTAAAGACGTGCACAATACCACATGGTAATTGTTATAGGTGTAAAGGTTCACATAAGTCATAATTTGATTCACTAAGTGCTAGCCACAAGCTAACCTGTCTAGTCTTTTCCGTGCTGCTCTTTATTTCAAGGTGTAAAACAAGCAATTATTTCCAGAGACGGTATGGTCTGCCATAATGGAGAGATTTACAGGAAAACAATCAGAAAAAATATAAGGATTTAATCCCCATCACAATGCACACACTTGTTTTTTCACTTCTTGTTTTTAAGGCAAAGCTATGCACAATTATATTGATATAATTATCTGTTGGATTTTTGGAGTTAGAAGGACCATGTTCCAACTCCAGATAAGGTGCAGTTAAACCTTGTGTACAGCTTTTTGATCCATAATTTTGTCCCAATAGATATTACCGGGGCGCAAAAGTTTATGCATCCTTCTTATGTCTATATGCACACATACACTAGTAACACCCAACCAACCACATGGGGTACCACAGCAACCACTTGGCAATACTTGAGCAACTACGATAATTAAGATATCATAGCAACTAACAATCTAACAAGCACCTAGCAACCACTAAGCGCCACCATTGCAATCTCCTGTTGGTTGGCTGTTACTGATGGATTATTACACAGTGATACAAACACACTAGTAACACAGAACCAACCACATGGGGTACCACAAGCAACCACCTGGCAACGTAGCAACTGCCTCAGACACCATAGCAACTATCTAATAAGCACCTGGCAACCACAAAGCAACAACCACTTAATAACACCATATCAACCATCTGGTGCTGTAGAAACCGCTAAACAACACCAGAAAAGAGAAGACCTAGAAATCAGGTAGGTGTTGTCAGTAATGAACACTGAGGAGAAACCTGGGTGTTTTGGCCTTGTTGTTTTGCTCACTACTGCACACTACTGGCATGTTTTCAGTGCTGGGAACACATGAGAGGGAAATCAGGCGTGATTCTTTGTGTTGGGGGGTCTAGTGTAGCCCACATTTCAGCATTCTATTTTGGCATCTGCATTCAATTAGCTGGGAACTAAGGCAGGGTTAATGCAAGATAATTAAAGCCATATTTTTTGCGCTCTCGCTGTGATGTCTCTATATTATTGCTGCCCAAGGTAAGAACATAACCTCATAATGTGTTCTCTTGGGGGAAGAGGTAGAAACTCTGATGGCGAGATCTAAGGGTCACGACGGATTTATCCTACCAAAGTGGAAATAGGGGGAAGCGAGTGGACCTTCTTCTGTTAAGTGTGACTGCACTGTTTATCATTTCACTTATGCAATACGACCCTTGCAAACAACACTGAAGCCATTCTCCAAGCAGTGTGTTTTCTGCGTGCTCTGGGGGGATGTGCTTACATTTAACTAGAAAAGTGCATTTCCTGAAGGAAAGATTATGTTTGTGCAGCCTAAGTGGTTTCTACCTTCAGGCAGCTGATCAGCTGTTGCTATGTGGTTGCTGTGGTGTTCAAGACGATCTATGTGATGTTGCTTGTTGGTTGCTATAGTGTTGCTAAGTGGTTGCTATGCTATTCCATGTGGTTGCCAGACAGGTTGTGGGTTTGATACCCGGGTTCGGCAAGCTGCTACTGTTGGGCCCTTGAGCAAGGCCCTTCACTCTCTCTGCTTCCCAGGTGCCGCTGCAAAGATAGAGCCAGCTGCCCACCCCTCCGGGCATGTGTGCTCACTGTCCACTGTGTGTGTTTCACTGGTGTGTATGTGTGTGTTCACTGTTTGCTTGGTGGAGAACACTAACTGCCAACTTTCTTACACTGGCTAGCATCATGCTGAGTGACGAGAAAGAGGAAGGACAATTCTGATCAACTCCAAAAAAAAAAAGCAAGACTCATGGAATCCCAGCCATTAATCGCTGCAGCATTGCTGGGATCCCACATATCATCTCTCAAAGATAGACCCAGAGACAGAGAAAAGCATGGACAGCTCTCTCAAAAATGAATGGTGAACAGCAGCTCTGCTAGCTGGTTGCAGTTCGATGTGTAGCTCCACCCATCCCCAAATGGATGATCCATGAACTACACTATTGAAAGTATTGATAACACTTACTGGTCAAACTGGGTGTTCAGTGGAAAAATCTGCTCTCCTTCTGGTCCTTTAGGCTGCACTGCAAGTTCACTGAAGGCGTTCTGAGATGCTAGGTCTGTTATAAAGGGTCGGTCTACCAAATGGGTTTTCTACAGTCATTGGCTGTACCACTCCAGAGCCCAGAGTTCATTTCCTTTGATCTAGCATCAGGCCAGCGTGTTCTGGTAAGACAAGCCACTACCATCTATTTAAAAAGTACGGATTCCAGGGTCTAACCTTTTTAACAAATGTAAATCATAAATTGATCACCCACATTTCCAAGCATCCAGACAAGCCATCAACTTTCAGCCCCCATATCTAAACCCGCTTTAATTCTTAATATCCTTTTTCAAGGAAATGCCCATGTTTTGGAAAGTGTCTGTTCACCCTGCGTGACAAAATGCTCTGTTAGGCCTCTATAGACTAGACTACAGCAATCATATGCAGCCCAGTCAAGCAGAGCGCTGTGGAGAGGGAATCGGAGGCAGGGCGAGAAACACTGGCAGACATGTTGAGTGCACTCTGGGGCAGTGAGAGATTAGGCAGGCGAGATGTCTTCCCGCTGAGTGGAGAGGGAACAGAAGCCTGGGGAGAAGGAAAATTGGGTCTGCAATGGTCGTAGCCTTCTTTTTCCGCCCTGAGGTCACTGCATTTCCACCTAATTACACTCCAGTACAGCATGAAGCCATCCTCACATTCTTACACTGTCCACACAAGGGGATTTTTGTCTCTTGTCTCTTTGGTTGATTGTAAGGATGGATGAGGGAAGCAGTCAATGAGGTTTTTTGTTTACTTGTAGTTCAGGGGATGTTTCTGGTGATGTCACATTTACAGAACAACGTCACACTGAAGAAACATGCAGGCGCAGATTAAAGGGAACATATGGGCGACTGAAAAAGGTTGTAAATTGGATCTCTTGTGATGCCACAGCCATACAAGGCCGGGAGTCCCAGACAGCATAATTGATCTTGAGCTCTCTCTGGACGGGTAGGAGGGTCCTCCTTCTCCCTTCATCACTCAGCGTGATGCCAGCACAGGCGTCTGTTAGTTGACGTAGCAGAATTAGCGGTTACCATTCTCCTCCAAGGGTGTTGAGCAGTGCAATACTGCTCAACCCATTTTAGAACTGGTAGCATTGTGTGACAGAGGGAAACTTGGGGGATTGGATATGACTAAATTAGGTATAACACCCCCCCCCCCATATATATGTCTATTCAGCCAACAGTAGCAGCCCTGGTTCAGCCCTGGCTGCTTTTGAGTGAGGTAGCTGTGGGCTACAGTGCAGCCAATCAGAACAGAGGACATTTATATACACTATATGAATAAAAGTATTGGGGCACCTGCTCATAATTACTGCTTAATTGAGTAATTGTCTCTACTGTCTCTACTGGAAGGCTTTTTACTTCATCAAATTCTAGAGAATGTATTAGTGTGGTCAGGATGTTGGATGGTCATCAACCAACCTAATTTCCAACTCCCCAACACCATCCTACAACTCACCTCTCAAACCCACACCTGGCATTAGACATAGTGACAATAGGTTCATGCTTATCTGCTCCAGAGAGTCCTATTCTATTGGCAATACTTCTCCACAAGCATTAGACAAGTTGCGTGTGTGTGTGTGCATTTGCACATCTGTGTCAGCAGTGGGGGCAACTGAAAGTAGCTGAATGCAATTACTGGATGGCACATGGACGTATAGTGTTGTACAGAATTAAAACACAGTTACCAAACCCACTTCTTTGTGTCTAAGAGATAAACAGAGGTTGGAAAATGGTCAAATAAATGAATTATGCCTTTTTATGATTCATAAACAGGAGGAAATTGAGGGAACTAATAAAATCTAGATGCTAGGTTGCTTTTGAATATACGCAAATACTCTCTGAATATTTGTGACTAGTTCCCAATGTGTGATTGCTAGAAATGGCAGAACACTCTTTTATAAACCCACAGTCTGAACATATTCTCAGGACAGGGACCAGATGCTAACGGCTGAGTTGAGATTTCCTCCTTCAGAGACTTTTGTTGTGTTTCGACATAGTTTCTGGACATTTCTGCCTGACAAAAGGAATGGGTGGAACGAAGTAAAATGTGCCAAATTTCCTGTGGCCTGATGCAAGATTAAAAGAGGCGACCTCCTTTTTTTCCCCATTGCAACTTGCTTGCCTTTTAGTGAGATCACAGATAAGATTGTATGAAGAGAAATAACTTTTATCCGATTCTATTTTGCAGATAAAATGAAGGGGAAATGCAGTGTACTGTAATTTAAGACCATCTAAAAATGACAGCAGTATGCAAAGTGCAGCTCAGTCTATGCAAAGTAGTAAACATATTTATTAATAAATAAATCTGTGTGGATGAATGACTCCACAGGGTTATTGATCACAGGGTTGTGTGCCCTTGAGGAAGGCACTTAACCCTCTGTTATCCAGAGGCGCATTGACTGACCATGCGCTCTGACCCTGGCCTTCAAAGCTGAGATTTGCAAAGAGAATTTTGTTGTACTGTACAAGTGTGCAAGCATAACAACAGTAAAGGTCATTCTTTTTATATATATATTTATATATAAATGTGCTACATTGTAAACACTGTTTTTTTTTTTTAAAGACGTACTGCAGTATTTTGCTAGAATTCTGGGCTCCCCCTGCAAGCTGGAAGTGTAAATCGCGCTTGGAGCCACCACTAAAGGATACACTTTACACATGCATTTCTGGACAAGCTGAGAGATGATCAGAGATGCTACTCTCCTTATTACAAGTCAGTGGAACATCACAAGGATTTTGAAGCTGCTATTTTAATGTGAAAATGCTACATAGCACTTCATGAAAGCAGAGAAAAGCCAACAGCTAGCATATTCCCAGGAGAAAGGCTAGATTTTTTTAACATAGGGTGACAATACACCTTCTTGTCCTTTTTTTGGGATCTGAAAAAAGGTGTCCAGCCAGGATTTCAAGGTTAGTTCTACATTTCTAAGTTAGTTCTACTGTCCTCTCACATTCAGTGTACTGATTTTTACAGCTTTAAACACGAACAAGTCCCGCCTTCATGTAGGTGGTGCGAGGACTAATCAACTTAGGGTGTGGATCAGACACAGTAATTTGGTTCCCTTGGGCCAGACAAAGTAAAAAAGAGATTTTTACGCTTTGCGTTTATACTGACTTACTTGCCATCAAACCAAAATGTGTCTGCAGGTCCTGCGGGATCCACACAACAGTGTACAGTGGATTGAACAACGTACATTAAAGCTGTACAATTTTACTTTACTGTGACTACATCTTAACTCCCATACATCTTTACTTTAATGAGGCAACTACAATAAAGAATGCACTTTGAATGATGACTAGTTTTGAAACACTAAGAAGTGTGTTGATGGGACATAGCCCCGCTAAAGGAAAGCGTCAGACAGAAGAAGGTCTGCTATGACTGAGGCCCACCTATGCTCAACTCAATCATCTTGTGACATCACATCCTGCATTTGGTTCATTTAGATGCCTTTGTTGGTTCGCAGTTATATAAAACAACCTCACAATACATTTAAGAACGGATAGGTAGAACAGTTATTTGGTAATCGAGCGATTTAAAATCATTATGATCAATTATTTGTTGTAATAATTGAAAGATCATTCCACCATCAAAACAAATGTTTGCCCTATCTTACTGCTACCACATTTTTTCTAGAATCATTGTCCATTACATCAGCTCCACTGACCATATAGGAGCACTGTGTAGTTCTGTAATTACAGGCTGTAGTCCATATGTTTCTCTGGATACTTTGTAATCCTCTTTTCACCCTGTTCATTCTAGGATCAGGACCTCACAGGACCACCACAGAGCAGGTATTATTTAGGCAGTGGTCATTCTCAGCACTGTAGTGATACTGACTCAGTAGCAGTGCTGCTGGAGTGTTCAACATAGTGTCCACTCACTGTCCAAGTTGGTCCACCTTTTAAATGTAAAGTCAAAGACAGTAATCTCATCTGTTGCTTCACAGTTTGTGTTGGCCATCCTCTAGTCCTTCATCAGTGCTCACAGGATGCTGGTCACTAGATGCTGCCCACAGGACACTGTTGGCTGGATCTTTCTGGTTGGTGGACTGTTCTCAGTTCAGCAGTGGAGCTGATGTGTTTAAAAACTCCAGCAGCACTGCTGTATCTGAGCCACTTATTCCAGCACAACACACACTAACACGCCACCATCATGCCAGTGCCACTGCAATGCTGAGAATGAACCACCACCCAAATTGTACATGCCCTGTGCTGGTTTTCTGGGGTCTTGACCATTGACAAATGAGGCTAATAAAGAATGCAGAGAAACAGATGGCCTATAGTCTATATTTGCAGAACTACACAGTGCTCTTATATGATCAGTGGAGCTGATAGAATAGACAGTGAGTGTAGAAACATGGAGGTGGTGTTGCTGTTATGGCTGATGTTTGTATCTGCTTCTTCACAACTATTGTTCAAATTACTTCCTAGAGAGAGAGAGAGAGAGAGAGCAGGAGGTGAACACACAAATCAGTTACAGAAAAAATATCTGTTGTTTCATCTCTTTGAAACCAAGAGGACCAAATATTCTGAAAGGTCTAAAGGCATTGAGTTTCCGATCAATAACTAAGTCAATGTCATACACGGTCAGAGTCTGTATGCATGGTTTTAGAGGTATTTTACTCTCTCCCATATACACAGCCCTACAAGTTAGGCCTACTTCAAGCCCTCCATCCACAGTATCCTAACCAAGGTGGACACATGTGTCCCCACTATCCTTTGTCTCTCTCTCTCTCTCTCTCTCTCTCTCTTTTTTTTACCATAATATGCTCATCCTGTCTGACAGCTTTTTCCTAAATCTGGGCATTTTCATCTTTGTCATTTTCTCTTCAAATTTATTTGCAATAACGAGAAGCTGCTGCTTGTGATAAAATACGCACAAAAAACAAAACTGGACAAAGCTTTCATCTTATATGTGACATTATCATGACAGTTAAAATACTACAAACTAATCCTGTCAGCATTTCTCCCTGCCAGCCTGTTTGGATCTGATACTTTGGAGCATTCCTCCTGCTCTATTCTTGTCTTCTCTGAACCAGCTTTATCGCTTTTCCAAGGCAATGCATGTCAAGTCATAAGGCTTTAATTGCTCTATCATCTGTGTACAAATACACAGTGGAGCAAAACTATGTTCCTCCAGGACCATGGTGCAACATCGAGCAACACAACACTACACAAGACTACATAAAGTGCAACGTGCAAACATAAGTGTGACAGTAAATGCAATAATTATGAATACAATAATTACGAAGGCTGATAGGCACCATAAACAGACATGACAGTGCCCATACAGCACAGTATTGGGACACCTACAGGAGCGTTTATGACATCTCATTTAGGGAATAGCCTATATATGCTTTGTTTGTTTATACTGGTAGGCATTTTTTTTTCATGTGGTTCGTTGACTGCCTGGACACTGATCGCTGAGCAGTTTTGTCGACTGCGGTGTGTATGCAGGGTAAAAGGCAGAGCAAGCAAACCTGGATGAGCCAGTCTACTAAACGTGTCTGAAAACAGTCGAAAATACTGCTAAGACCATTCACTCGACTTTGTTGAGATATTTTAGAGGCTTTATCCTCTAAATGTGTAGGATTTGAGCCTCAGTTAGCTGGAACGTGGTCTGGGTTGTGGTGTTTAGCCTGCTAGATAAGCCAGCTTTCCAGGCTTAGATGAGTCGTCAAGAACCACGTTTTCAGCAGTTAGTCATCAGCAGCTGCACTAGGCCGACTGAGCTAGCCACAGAACCAACACCAGGGGGAATTTCTTCTGTGGAGAGCAGAATGTTATCCTGCTATCTAAGCTAAGGCTAACTGGTTCAGAACAAGCCTCTTGGTTTAGAACAGTGTAACATTTGCAGCTGTTGTCAGACTGACGGTTTAACATTTATTTGAACGATTAATTTCAAATTAACCACTTAGTTTGTGACCCTGTGAGTGTTTCTCGGTTTTAAAATACTTCAGACTAGGATTGTACAGAAGACACATAACCGTAAGACCATCTGCACTTCTTGCATAACTGATGCTACACCACCCCTGGCAATACTGTATACAGACATACTGATGATGGTATGAAAAAATAGATTCCTGCCATGATAGAATAATTCATCATGCTTAATACGACCAGGAATATGAACTAACAAAGCAAAAAGAATTGATTCTGATTTCAGGTTGATCAATCATTTCTATTTGTCTTTATTCACTGTATGAGCCTATTCTCACTCAGTGTATTTAAGCTTAGACAAACATTTCAATTGAGCTGAACAATCCGGTGTCATTGATTTTGGTGGGGTATTGTGAATGAATGATGGATTCTAAATGTTCTGTGTGCAGGATGTATGCAATGATGCACATGCACAGCATAGATAGCACACCACTGTCCCTGCCTGCAACATACACCATAGAAGGAAGATCAAACTGCACATTCACAGCGAGGCAGAACACACTGGACTTCAAAGACATTTATTTTTGGACCTGAAAAGGCTCCAAAACGACTGGAACTGTTACAAGTTGGTCCACCGGGGAATATGATGTGTTGTTGCTGTGCTTTTGAATTATGATTGTGGTGGATAGTCTCTGGTGTAACATCGCTCATAATCTGAAATGAAGCTCCAGTGTATAAAACAGTATATAATATTACATTCAATAACCCGGTTTAAGAAACACAATAAACTCCTGTATTGTACCTACACTATATGTCCAAAGTTTGTGGACACCCCTTCTAATGAATGCATTCAGCTTTGCACACACACACAGCTTGAATAGTCTCTGTATTTCCAATTACAGTGAATAAGCATAAACCTAATGGTACCATGCCTAATGCCAGGTGTGGGTTGGGGGGTATAATCCCCTCCAGGATTAAGCTGTGGAGTTGTGAAACTATGCTCTCTGGAATGATGAGAGCTCCATCCATTACTTTACTTTGGGATAAGTTGAAGAATTGGGGTTGAGGTGGGGTGGTGATCATCCAACATCCTGACTTTACTAACACTCTTGTCGCTGAATGCAATCCGAACCCAGCAATGCTTCAAAATCTAGTAGAAAGCCTTGCCTGGACAGTAGAGACGGTTACTCCAACAGGATAAACAGAATGATTTAGAATCCATCATTCATTCGCCATAGACGATTCCCCTCAAATCAATAACCGCTAGCTTCTTTACTAGCAAGCTGGCACAATAAATGATTATCAAATTAAGACACGGTTCCAGCACTCTCAATACAGATGGAGTTTACAACCTAAAGCCAAGCAAACCGAATGTCATGGTTTTGAAATTTTGAGTATTTTAGTACTCGTCCTGCTGCTAAAGTCAACACTTAAAGTTTCTTTAATCCTTCACCTCTCTAAAGACTCAAATAACCAACTTTACTTCAGCTAATAAAGAAATGTAACAGCCCTTTAAGATATCAGGGATCACCGGAGTGGCTAGGTGGATGAGAGCGTGTAACAGTAGTGAGGGCTCTGAGACTGACTCTGACACTATGGCCCAAGGATCTGCTTTGCCATCAGCAGCTAGAGCCTGAGAGAGCACAATTCTCCAGGCTCTTTCTGGGCGGGTAGAAGGAGCTTTCCTCCCTCATCACTCCCACTGTGATGCTGGAGGTCACAGGCATCTGTTGGATGAGGTGGCAGAGCTGGGGATTCCTCTGAGTGTGTTTGCTGTCTAATGATGCTAAATTGGTGGCAGCTGAGCGGTGGAGGCATATGCTTGCCCTCACTCTCCTAGTGTTGGGAGCATTGCAAATGCTAGCGACTGGGTGGGTTAATTGGCTCAGCAAAAATTGAGTTAAAATTCTATATTTCACATATAATATGAGTGAGTGAGTTAACCTACCTCAAGCCTGCCATTAAGCTGAAGTTTGCATCTTTTCATTTGAAGGCTATATTCCTCCAAAAGGTGGAACGGAAAGCTCAAAGAAGAAGCTGGCCAAAAAAAAATCCAACAACTTTGAGCTCCTAAGTCTATAATATGTTAACATAGAAAGCAGGATACCTTTACTGTTTTGTTCCTTCATGTATGAGAATTATATGTATCCATATAATGTACTGAATATAAATGTTTTTTTTGTTGTTTGTTTTATATATAAAAATCCAGGGGTTTTGAGAAAATGTACAGGATTAATAAAGCTCTTTTTATCATGTATCTGTAATCTAATCAGTGCACTTTTCCTTTAAATATAACAGAATACAGTTAGTACAGTAGTACAGTAGTTTTTTTTGGTATTGTATAATGCTGTTACATGTATTTTGTTAATAGCCACCCCTGGTGCTCATGACTTTAACAGTTATTACTTCAGTGTGCTGGAATACTAAGCCCAAATTTAAAAATGATATAATATTCTCCACAATGGTAAAACACATACATATGCTTAGAGGAGGGCCATATTTATCATAACAGCATAAACTCAACAAATGAGATGATTTGGTCAGTTAGCTGAGATATGGTCTAGCTTCTTTTTTTATAAGATGCTAATGCGCATCGCAATAAATTGCATAACTGCAAATTAAACTACTGCCTTCATTGGCTTACGCTGTGCATCATGCTTATGTATGCTGTCTCAATGGGAAATTACTCTTCAGTCCGTTGTCTCCCCTTAGGGAAAAAGACTGGACACTTCCCTAGTTGCATCTAATGACTCCTCATTACTGCTTTTAGAAACTCTGTATTGGTCTGCTATTTCTATCACAGGATTCATATTTATAGGCGGCAGGAGAAAGACCTCCGGGGAGTGTGTTGTGGTTAGATGCTGTAGGCAGGTCAATTTTTCATTATGTGAAGGAGAAGGCTCTGGACTGATTGCTGTGAAAGGAGGAGAGAGGGACTTTATTCTTTGAGGGGCTCTGAAAGCAGGCCTGATGTGGACTTTCCAGTCACTGAGTCCCTGGCATTTCCCCGAAATACAATAGTGACACATACACACACACGCATAGACACTCACACACAGCAGCAGCTGTTCCAGAACTGCACAATTGGGTAACAGCCCTGGTTTCAATTATTGCATTACAGAGAGTGAAGGGAAGGGAAGGGCCAAGCATGAGACAGCTGCTACTCTTTAGCTATTTGGAATGTCATCCAGGCTTAATATGGCTGTTTTTTGGTGCACGGAAAAGAAGAAGATCCAGCACAAGTGGAGCAACTGTAACTCATATATCTCACATTATACCTCATTTATTTATTCCCTTTACAGACAAAAACACATTGAGTCACTTTCCCAGTGTAAAGATCAATTCTCTACCAGCTCTGTATTATAGCAGCATTATGCGAGAATTTGTAGATTTTTACTCAGGAGCTCCCCCTACAAGTGGAATCATCACTGAAAATGAAAGAAGCATGTGGACTGTGGCGGTCAGATAGTAGTACCAGAATTTCCATGAATAAGATTCAGGGGACACAGCGTAATGTACTTCTCGCAAGCGTTGTCCTGCCAGTGCCACCAGAGATACATAGTGCAGTTAGCCCTGGCCTTGCTCTCTCCAGGGTGGGTGAAGGGCACCTATTTTTTTGCAATGTTGTCTGACCCTGACGTCTCCTGGCCGATGCATCAGAGCCGAGTATAGTGGCAGTGTGGAAACGTTAGGAGGTGTGTGTCGGTCTTCACCCTCCCAGTCCAGAGCCATAATGAAAAATTAGCTGCATGCTAAGACTGGAGTGACAACAACAGAGATGCTAACCCCCCTATTACAAATCACTGGAGCATCACAATGATTTTAAAGCTGTTAGTTTAAGGTGAAAATGCTACATATATGATACTGTAAAGTGATACTGAAAATCAGCCAAAGCTAACTTAGGGCCTGTTTACACCTGACATTACTGAATGAGCTTTGTATTTGCTCCTAGAGAGTAATGATGGTGGTTCTACAATGTGGTGGAACAACAGATGGTTCTCACATTCCCTCTTTCCCATAATCTATCAGAAAACGCGACAGACTATTTAAACCTCAGGAGAACAATCTCTGTAATACTGATCTCATCTAGCACACAACACACGAGCGAGAGAGAGAGAGAGAGAGGGAGAGAGATCGAGGGTGATAGAGAAGCCAAGATCCAAAATAATTATTACTCATATTAACATTTTTGTTGTGGGGTTCCTTGTGTGAAATCCGATCACCACAGTTAAATGTGGACAAGATCCAGCTCTGAGTACCTACCTCTCAATTAGGATTTCCACTTACCCAACCCATATATATCCCCCCCCCCAGCACATGCAATGCTTACCTAGGCAGGCACTGGGAGGGTGAAGGCCGACGCATGCCTCCTCCAACATGCGCACAGCCAACCAGCTCCTCCTTTTCCGAACTGCCGCCGATGCAATGCCACAGGGGAACCAATGCAATCGGCAATCAGACGCCAGTACCTGCCAACATTGCACTGGAATGATGCAGGGAGAAAGTGCCATCCACCCACCCTGGAGAGAGCAAGGCCAATTGTACTCTCTCGGGGCCCCGGCTGCTGATACAACCCTGAAGCTGATAATGTGGATAATGTGTGTCTGAATTCCAGGTTTCAGTTTTTCAGCAATGGAGAATTGCTGAGAGACAGCTGCTTAGCAATGACTGGCTGAGAGCTGTATCCCGTGTTAGCTCTTGGTTAATTGGAGACAGGAATCTATGTCTCTATAAACATTAGGTAAAGGAAAAGGAACACTCAGAGATGTTTCACAAGTGCTCTTCTGGGTCATGTTCGGTCTGCTGCTTTACCTCAAATAGCTGCGATTCAGGCCTATTCCATCACTGTCACGCTGCTCAGGTCCTTCTGCAGAGCAAAGCACAGATTCAGTGACCAGTGCTCTAATTCTGGCCACAGGTAAGGCCATGAGTGTGACTCATTCCTGTTTATCCTATGTTTACTGACCCCTCTTCCACCCACCCGGACCCCCCCCCATTGCAGAGGCACACAAGGTTAGCATGAAAAAAATTCACAGAGAGTGTTTAGTTTGCTAGCGAGCTAAAAAGGCTTAAATGTACTGCTGTGACTTTTTGCGCCAGTCGTTGGCATTTAATTGGCCCAGGTCCTCCCGGGCCGACTCTAGGGCTGTCATCCTCTCCCTGTAGCACATGTGCCTTTGTTTATGAAAGGCGGAATTATGCGAATTCTGTAGAGCAGCGTGAGAGTGTGCTTTTCCAGATAGCGCTGCCGCTTCCAGGAAGACATGAGCTCATTAGAGGCCCATGATGAGCCTCCGCTGCTTCTGCGGCAGGGGCCAAGGACTCCTCTAATTTCTGCTGCCGTTATTTTTTTCCCTTCTAATCCATTCCGACATATTTGACAATCCCAAACTGCTGTGGTAACTAGGAGAGCTGCGGACCTGGCAGGCTCGAAAGACTGCGCCGCTGAACGTGTCTGCCGCTTTCACTGTCTCGCACAGCCTGTTCTAAATTGGAGCGATTAGTCGGGGGAAAGTGCCTCATGACATCAACGTGATAAGGCTTCTCTGGGGCGAAGAACAAGTAGCCTTAGAGCATGTAGATTATGCGCTAAAGCGTTGCAAATGAAGAATTCTAAAACGCTGACCGCGACAATGAAATCTGCCTTTCAAACGGTCACGCACATATCATGGGTTTTATACATAAAATAAGCCCCTTTCTGGCCACCATAATGAGGAAATAAATGTTAAATGATGTAATACGGATTCAATTGCTTTTGTAGCGGCAGGCCAATATCAGATTTAGTGCGGCTATTTTTCCTCACCTCAGACATCTGTGGATGTATTCAGAGAATGCGCTGGCTTTCAGCTTCTGCGGTATGATTTCTGCCCTGCCTAATGGAGGTCTTAATGGTCTCTGTGGAAAAAGGCGATGGCCCCCTTTAAAATGTCTAACTGCTCTCTCCTCCGAAATGGCAGATCTAATATGCCTGATCCACACATGTGCCAAAAGGAGGTTCTGTGAGGACTTCAGCTTTCATGCAGTTTGGCTTTTTTTCAGTGTTACCCCCGGCATCTGCTGCCAGAAAATCAAATGTAGGGCACAGCCATGGAAAAAGAAAACAACAAAAAAACACATGGCCTCAAGAACAGGCACAGTCAAGCAGGACTGACTCGAAACCTCAGAATTTCCAGTTCACACTCCAGAGCTCCTGTGTTAGAGCTTGTTCTCTGAGCTGCTTGTGCCCGGTGTTTATACAACACGTCAGTCAGCTTTCTAATGCTTGCGAGTGGAAGCCTGCAATACTTGTGACATTAGCCAAAGCTGTTAGCTGTACGTTGAGGTAACACTGGGGACTGTGTAGCAGTGGTAAACATTGAGGTAGTAGAAAGAAAATTTTTGGAGGGTTTTCTTTGGAGGCTGCTTGGCCATTTAGAGAAATGTCTGCATTCCTGCGGCGCTCTTATCCAAGGCAGTTAAGCAGTGCGAATATATCCGACAATCAGCCAGGAACTCTCTGAGCCTTGTAGGCCTTTTTTTCGATTTTGCTTGTTGTAGATAAAAGTGCATAATGTACTATTAGCAATACTAGAGTAGTAACACTCATATTTTACTGTTAGATTGGGGTTGGAAGCAAATGGGTTAAGATCTTGAAACACCTAGCAGAACAAAGTCCAGTCAGGTTGTTTTATCTGGGGTATCTTGGTAAATACAGCTAAGAGAGCTCTCCCTTTGGATAGACCTTCAGGGACTGGGCTGAAAGCCTAAATTGTTAGATTAACAACCAGCTTATTTATGCGAATGTAACAGAGGAATCAGCCAATCATGTTCGCATTAATGATGAATGCAACCAATTTTATTTTAATGGACGGAAAAAAAAGCTAAGTTATAACTGTTGTTAGAAATGTTAGAAATGGAAAGCAGTGGCGGCAGCTCAGTGCCACAACTCTTTACTAAAAGAGGCATTGTTTTAAACTGCAGTACAAGATACAATTATATATATATATATATATATATATATATATATATATATGTATATAGATAGTTTCATATGTGATGAACCAAAAATTTGGCCTCTGAATGCATTATTCTTTTATGTTTTGTATAGTAAAATGGTACAGAATACATGTAGGCCAGTGTTCAGTATGGCCCAACTCAGTCTACAAGTATAAGGATTGTATCTATTAATTCAAATGACTTGAATAAAGTACACAGGCTTAGTGTTTGTCACAGGTTTTTGAGGAGCTTCTTTATTACTATAAATATACACAGGCGTCAGAGGGGAGTTTTGCTCCGGCTTCTCAAAGATAAATGGAGAGGGGCTTAGGATCTCTCCGGCTGCTATGTTTCCTTTGATCTTCCCTTGCAATTATCTCTGCCTTCATCTGGGCCACGTTCAAACGCCTAATCAACAAATCCATTTGACTCGCCATTCAGTTTGCAGTAAGGTGGTGGTGTCTCTCACCCAAATTTAAATTCGGAGCTATTCGGAGGGTCAGGGTAAGGAGAAGACTGGATTCCACCAATGTAGTTCATCAAACTGCTAATTCATCAAAGGCGCCGCTATTCTATTTGAATGTGAGCGTTTCATGCTGGATGGTCTCTGGTGAGCAGAAGAGGGTGAAGAAGAATGAGAGCATCAAGAAGGTTGAGAGAAGTTCAGCCACGCATGTCAAAAGACTCTCGTTGCGTGAGAATGAGGCCGCACTGTCGTGAGCTTTTATCATAGAATGAAGTAGCCCTGCTTTTCAAATCCAATCTGAGGCCATTGGATGAGTTACTGTACAACGCTTGGTACATGTGCTTGGAGAACCCTTGCATTTCGTATCAGCTTCAGGCTTCCTTGATGCTGGCGGCAGAGTATATGTGTATTCATATCAAACCGTTCCTTCTGTTCTCCTCTCCCCAACAGGCAGCCTGATTTGAATGCAGCCCCCACCGTCTCTGAATCATCAAAGGCAATCTCGCTATGATCTGAGCCTTGCCTCGACAAGCCTGAGCTCCCCAAGGTTTTAAGTGCAATGACTGGAATGCTGAGGTAAATACAGTATTTTATAGGCTCGGAGAGCGGGAGAGGAGAGGCGAACATGAGCACGGCTCAGAGTGTGTGGCTGTGTGCTTGTTTTTGTGTGTTTTCTGGACAAACATGTCCTGACTTTGAAGTAATAGGGGGAAAAAAGCAAGGGTAACCTACAAAGTCACTACCAGCAAAATTCTCCTGACTTTTTAAAGTGCTTTCTCAAAAGCACAGGCATTCCCATAAGTCTTACTTTGTGCGCTTGTAGTTTTATGGTGACTCTTTCGGTAAAGATCCATGGAATAGAGCTGCCACCATTGTTTTCCATTTCTAACAGCTGCCTGAAATCTTGTTAGACTACCGCTGATATTCACAGCAGAGGTGGCAAACACATGACCTGCAATTTTAATCTTGCCTGACAAGAACATTTAGAATCCCTGTTCTCTACGGTATTGGATCAGGCCACAGTAAATCTCTTACTGCTGCCACTCTAAGGGTGTGTTTCTACCTGCAGTTATGTTCCCTTGGTCCGGGCCGAGCAAGAAAATGATATGTTGATACATTTTAGTCCTGGTTTGCTCTGTGTTCACCCAAGTAGAGGTCTCCAAAAGGTGGGTATGTCCACAGGCCCTGTATGGTCCAATCTTAAAATCTAACTGTTGGTCACTTAAACATGGCCTATTAAATCACATTGTCTTTATATTGTTATTTAATTCGGGATGTTCAATTCCACCAGCTCGAAACACACAAAATACTAATACTAATGTACTAAGTCTCTTAATGGGTGTGTTTTGGGCGCAACGTGCAATAAACCAATCAGCGTGTCACTTGCTATCCCTTTATAAGCCAGGTGCAGTCTGACTTTGGCAGACTGCTATTTTAATGGTGCATCATGCACGGTCTGGGAAGGTTTGCGGAAGCAGTGGAGCACCTCGCCCCTAAAATAATGTTAATTATTAATTAATTCAATTTCATTTTCTGTTTATTGTTGATGTGACAGTTTGCATAGGTGCCAACTGGCACACGCTATGGGTTTGTTCCCTGCTGTATCCATATGTGCGTAACAAGTGAGGGTACGAAAATGTACTGCCAAGATAGCAATAAACGTCTGACTGTTGACATCTGCCTAGGTTGTTTTTAGTCAGTGGTGCACCTGTGTTTTCTGTTGCCAGGATAGCAAAAGGCCAGATATTTACCTGAACACACCTAATTTCGAGACCTGTGCTGAACTCAACTGTACTCTAACTGCAAGAACGCCTGTAACACAACCATCTTGTGACATTACGTCCTGCGCTTGCTTCATTTAGATGCCTTCGGTTCATATTGTGTTTATACTTTAAACGAACTGCACCAGAGTTAATTCAGAAACGGGCCTCACAAACTGTCCTCTCAAGAACCGCACTAACGGGCCAATCACACCAAGGTTCGCTTGACAAGCTGACAAGTATAAACACACCTTAAGCCAAGACGTCATGGTCGTCAGAGATAGGAGCTAGCAAAGTTAGTTAGCTATCTGAGTGGAGCACAGCAAGCACCCACAGGGTCAAAAGAGACACTCACACAAAGATCTTGGGAATGTTGTTTGGGACATGGCTTTATATAAGAACTCTGATGGAGGCTTGTGTAGAGTTGCGCTGAAAGTTAGTCAGTCAGTGACCCAGTTTTCTTTAATCAGTCCATTAGCCCCAGCTCCCCAGTAATTCTTTATTAGTAAGTTTCAGCAGGAATTTCATGCTATAAACATGTTTTTTTTCCAAAAGAGGTATCAAGTTTTCCCAGAAAAATTGGTCATGCCCCCCTGACATTGGACTGTGTGTAATGTAATGAGTGTGACAGCACTGGCCTAGATGTTTTTCTCATGAAATTGGTCCCCACTGCGAAAACATGATGGGTTAATTTCTCTGTCACTTCCTAATTACATTGGTAGTTAAGGCCAATTTATGCCTCTTCGCTGAATCTACACCATATCGCTACGCTGTAGCCTCACGCCCAACCTCCCCACAGATGTAACTACACATCTGGGCGACGCAGACTGCAACAACTATGATTGGTCTGCTCGGTGGCACCGTATTTCTGCCATCACCGCAACTTTTAAATTCAGTTTACATGGATCATGGATTGTGCGTATACTGATGTGAGGTAAATGGTTGCAGATGACTCCCGTCCAATGGCCAGACCAGCACAGATTTTGCCATTGCAGAAAGTTTAACATCTATTTTCCTCCAACTCCTATATAATACACCTACTTACAGTTGCTGTCGTTTGTACAATACGCCAGGAGAGCCACACAGAGTGCCACACAGTGGCAATAAACACCCCCCGCCAGACTAGTGTTTTGGCTGCTGAGCGACGCAGACGCATCTACACACAAGTATAACAGCATAAACATGAGCAGGCTATGACACAGACTCTATTCTTAATACAAGGTACGCCAAGTTCAGAATAGTGTATTTGGTGGTACAGACTTGGCAAGTTCGACTCACAAGTCAAGTGTAAACTCTCAGGGAACAGGAGGACACTGTATCCTCTGGTAATCCTACAATTGGAACTGCAGCGTGGTGTGTAATGCTTTCTGGGATATTTGGCTGTGCCAAGTCACCACAAGTCACCCCCTGATAGATCCTAGATAACAACCCATCCGGGCTTTTGAACCATAATTGACTGGATGTGCACTTTTGAATGGAACAGAACTTGGGTTGCGACTGATGACGATTGACAAGTCCACAGGAACAAGAGTACAGGTGAATGCAGTCTTGATGTTTTATTAAAAATGTGTGTGTGTGTGTGTGTGTGTGTGTGTGTGGTATCAGTGGAACACGGTTTTGGGTTGTTTAAGTATAATCTTGGCTTGCCAGTGCCAAGCCCCTCAGAATATGTGTAGAGACACACAGGCCGGCCTGTTTTTCAGCTGTGCCCACACACATCTCACCCTGTGCCGCTTGGCATCTAAGAGCTAGTGATGAAAACACACACATCCACACTCACATGAGCCCTCGCTTCTAGAGGGTCTCCCAGTGTTTTCGCACCACTGGAGACCGCCTTGTCGATAACAAATTAACATTAATGACTCTTCTCCATGATAGATGGACACATGCCTGAGCTCACTGAAGATTTTTTTCTCTCTCCAATCTCCTGCCAGCCTCTTTTCACACTATGACTCATGTATTTTTAAACCTCGCAAGGAGAGGAAATGTCACACAAATTTTAGCAGCACTCTCATGTGTGAGAGGGCCCTGAGGAAAGAGAAAGAGAGAGAGAGAGAGAGAGAGAGAGAGAGAGAGAGAGAGAGACGAACGAGCTCAAATGAAGAAACCAAAAAATCGCCTTTTTTTGTTTCTCCTGGAACAGCTAACATTTGCACATAGGAAAGCAAAGGGCATGACGCTGTTTAGGTAACATTGTCTGAATAATACAACCAAATGTACAGTATGCATCCAGCAAAAGACATCGGATATGATTCTGGAGAACGACCATTGATATTTGAACTCAACAACAAAACAAATACACCCCTCCCTTCAGAGCTCCTTCAGGATCATGTTGCAAACGTAACTCAGTCATGCAGATTTCTCCTGTACAACATCCGGAGAATTACACCCTTCCTCTCTAGAGAGGCCGCCCAGGGGCTTGTTCAGTCTCTCGTCACTTTAACACTTGACTACTGCAGCTCTTTTCTGGCTGGTCTCCCTCTGCGCACCATCAGGCCCCTACAACTTATCCAGAATGCACCGGCATGGGTCGTCTTCAACGTTCCTAAATTCAGCCATGTCACTCAACTGCTGCGTTCTCTTCACTGGCTTTCTGTAGCTGCTTCCCGCATCAGATTCAAAACCCTGATGCTGGCCTACAAAGCCAATAACGGACCAGTCCCTCCGTACTTGATGGCAATGGTCAAAATGCCGATCTGCACCAAGACCAAGAGTTTAAGTATGGCTCGGCTCGACCCGCCATGCTTTAAAATCCACGGAAGACAAGCGTACCAAGGCGAACTTCCCCTGGGTGTCGCAGACAGAAGACCCAGCTCTTCCAAGAGTAGAGTACTATGGTTTCCATATTGACTTGTGTTTAGTAGTGTCTAAACTTAGTGGTATCTTTAAATTCTAGTGTATTTAAACTAGCTGAGGTTATTCTTGAGTAAATAGTGAAGCACTTTTGTAGGTTGCTCTGGATGAAAGTGTTTGCTAAACGCCATAAATGTAAATCTCAATTCTTTCCCCCTCCCCCCAAATTCATAGATTTGGTCATTCAATCACTAATGCTTTGCTTGCCCTGAGACCTCCCCTCTTATTTCCGACCTGCTGGAAGACTCTCCACTCTACCTGCTCCAGGCCAGCTGCCACCTACCAATCTGACCATCAGACCCCCCACCCACCACCACCCATAACAGACCAGCGGCACACCCTCCTACCACCGCTACCTGTTTAATGACCATGTTAAAACCTAAATGGACTCGTAACTATCTGCCACTATTAATATCACCATTATTAACTGTCTGTTGTATCTGGTTTGGTCATTTTTATCAACAATGTTTAAATAGTTCTGACCAGAGGAGGATGGGTCGGGTCCCCCTTGTGAGTCTTGGTTCCTCCCAAGGTTTCTTCCTCCAGCTCTGAGGGAGTTTTTCTTTGCCACTGTCGCCGTTGGCTTGCTCACTGGGGGTCTTTGATCCTTCTTGTCTTACGTTATTTCTTATTTTTGTTTTTGTCTTTTACTAATTATGTAAAGCTGCTTTGTGATGACAACAGTTTTAAAAAGCGCTATACAAATAAATCTGACTTGACTTGACTTGACTTCCACTGGTTGTAACAACTGAGCCTGTTTACACCTGGCATTAATATGTGTTCTTCCTGATCGGAACACTTTCGTATTTCACTTGTGCGAATGAAGCCAGGTGTTAACATCCCCAAGTTGCATTGTGCATTGATTATGCTAGGATCACTCAAACCACCAGATTTTGTCTCTAAGTCTAAACATAATACATTTCCTGTGATCAGATTCTGTCAGGCAAGCAGAAGTCCGTCTGTAAAAGTACTTTGGTTCTTGGCTTCCCTCTCCCTTGCTTTCTCTCTCTGTGCCTACTTGTACTCATGCTTATATACCGGTAAGTGAAAGCAGTAAACCTTGTGGTTTAAATAGTCATATTTTCCAATTACAGGAAATGCGGAAACCATCTATTGTTCCACCATGTTGTAGAACCACCACTGTTACTGTAAACTGCTCACAGTCTCATGGAGCAGGACGATGATGATTTGATGAGAAACCGTGGTTTACAGGAAGTGCTTTTTGTTTACGAAAATGATATACGTGTTGGTGTGATTTGTATGCGGGAATGTAAAGTGAGATCTCCCTGGGACGCATTTTAATGACAAGTGTAAAATAAAAAGGCCAAAGTATATCCAGATACTATTCACATACAAAATGCATGTTAATGCCACGTGTAAATAGGCCTTTTGTTTTGTGTCATTTGTGCTGAGACCTCCCCCTTACTGTGATTGGTCACAGTCATCATATAATTTACTATAAGACCTCCCTTGTTATTGATCATAGTCATCCTATGTTATTAGGCATAGGCTTCCTCTTCACTGCAACTGGCTCTAATCATCATTGCATGATGTGTTCATTTTTTTACCCATTTTCTTCCCACTTTGGACCACCAATTACCCAACATGTACGTACTCCACCCATCTACGACCAATTGTGCTCTCTTGGGGCCTCGGCTGCTGATGGCTAGCAGCATGACCGGGATTCAAACCAGCCATCCTCTGCTCTGATCATAGTGACAGCGCCTTAGTCTGCTGGAACACTCAGGGCCCCGCAGCCTCCTCTATTATCTAAAAACATTTTCACACTAATATTCCTTGCAGTATTTGGGTAAAATAAGTGATTTGTCCAACGAAAAACGTTTTATGTAAGTAAAAGTGGTTAATTATGTAGCGTTTTATGATGACTCTATGACTGGTCACTGTGGTGACGGCTGGAGCAGAAAAGCATCTGATTGGCTGCTTTGTACTCTGACCGTGCCTCGTTTAGCCCCGTCTCTGCTTAGTTGTGCTGAGAGGGATGTACTCTTTCAGACAGAAAGACAGCAATGCGGACAATGGTTACTTAGTGCTGTTTCCATGTGTGTAGACATCTGTTCTTTGGAAAAGAACATCCTCTGCTGTATTACTGATACATGTAATTGCATAACACAGGTATATGGAGATGCAGTGTTCACTCTCCTTTTTGTTGAAGTTTCAATTTTATTTTTGGCAATAACCTGTTCTCAGCAGGGGAATACAGAACAATGCCTCAATGAAATTTATTCCTTGCTGTATCTGTTGCAAGCGATGGAACAATCGAAGAGGTTTTATTTGGATTATTCTTCCACTCGCAATGGAAACTCTGCAGTCATAACCTGGCTCAGGTCCGGGAATGACCTTCTTGGCTTAGCTCAACCAGGAGCGAAGCTCAAAACGGAGGATCAGACTCTGTTCCTTATAAGAAGCAAGTCACATAGACCCAGCCAAGTCATTTGCCACCCACTAACCACTGTCCACATGTTTCCATGCGTCATAGAGAAGTCCCTGTTGAGAGAGAGTGAGAGTGAGATGTTCATTCAGTAACGTGTTGTTATATTTGGGCCTTTCAGAAAACCCACAAAATAGACAGACATGGTTATTAATCTCAAGATGTTTCATTCAGTAACTACTATAAATTGTGTAGTAACTATTGTTATGGTTGCCAATTATTAAATACACCAGAGGTTTTGTTTTTTTCCCCCACTGTTAATTGTCAGGTTTATTAATTTGAACGGGGAAGTAAGTCCAGTAAACTGTGCTGGACTTCATCAGTTGTGCCAGGTCATGGTCATGTAAGGGCATGTCAGAGGTCCAGGTCATGTAAGGGCACTTCTTTGAGACTTTGACAGAGCAAAAAAAGTCGAGGCCTTAAAATAACTGGGCATGCATTCAGGTAAGAGACACGTAATACAAACCAGACTATATGACTAATTAATTTAGCTAACAAGGGAAAACAGCATCCGTACACACTGTGAATTACTCGCCGCACTGCTAAAGACCTTGCTGTACATCAATACATGGTTAGACAAACTGTCAACAAATTGAGGAAATTGAGCACTGTTGCTTTTTTCCAAGAGGTGGGTATCTATTACTTTAACAGCTCAATTGGCACTCCTGAAAGAGGTGAGAAAGAACCTAACAGCAAAAGACTTACAGAGGACTCCATGAACTGCAGAAACACCATTGTTCATGGAAAGACAACACAAAGGAAGTTGCTAATGTTAAAAAAAATAAAAATAAATACACAAGACCACCTTGATGTTCCACAATGCGTCTAGGAAAACATTCTACCGACAGATGAGACAAAAGTAGTTTGGAGGAAAATTAAAACACTGGACACCAAAGCCGCATCATAGTTTGGGCCTGGATGCATTACATTGCAGTACACTACATTGAGGGAACAATGAATTTAAAGGTGTATCAGAGAATTTTAAGAGAATATT